>NC_088615.1:20555294-20651115 GCF_036013475.1 Columba livia
TTTCTTACTTCTTTCTTACTTCTTTCTTTCTTAATTCTTTCGTACTTCTTTCTTACTTCTTTTTTCTTACTTCTTTCTTACTTCTTTCTTACTTCTTTCTTACTTCTTTCTTACTTCTTTCCTACTTCTTTCTTACTTCTTTCTACTTTCTTTCTTACTTCTTTCTTACTTCTTTCTTTCTTCTTTCTTTCTTCTTTCTTACTTCTTTCTTCTTTCTTTCTTACTTCTTTCTAACTTCTTTCTTACTTCTTTCTTACTTCATTCTTACTTCTTTCTTACTTCTTTCTTACTTCTTTCTAACTTCTTTTTTCTCCTTTCTTTCTTCTTTCTTTCTTCTTTCTTTCTTACTTCTTTCTTACTTCTTTCTTACTTCTTTCTTACTTCTTTCTTTCTTAATTCTTTCGTACTTCTTTCTTACTTCTTTCTTACTTCTTTCTAACTTCTTTCCTACTTCTTTCTTACTACTTTCTTCTTTCTTTCTTACTTCTTTCTTACTTCTTTCTTACTTCTTTCTTACTCCTTTCTTTCTTCTTAATTTCTTCTTTCTTACTTCTTTCTTTCTTACTTCTTTCTTTCTTCTTTCTTACTTTTTCTTACTTCTTTCTAACTTCTTTCTTAATTCTTTCTGACTTCTTTCTTACTTCTTTCTTCTTTCTTTCTTACATCTTTCTTACTTCTTTCTTACTTCTTACTTCTTTCTTTCTTACTTCTTTCTTTCTTACTTCTTTCTTACTTCTTTCTTACTTCTTTCTTACTTCAAACTTCAATTTTCTTCTTTCTTTCTTCTTTCTTTCTTCTTTCTTTCTTACATCTTTCTTACTTCTTTCTTACTTCTTTCTTTCTTAATTCTTTCGTACTTCTTTCTTACTTCTTTCTTACTTCTTTCTTAGTTCTTTCTTACTTCTTTCTTACTTCATTCTAACTTCTTTCTTACTTCTTTCTTACTTCTTTCTTACTTCTTTCTAACTTCTTTCTTTCTTCTTTCTTTCTTCTTTCTTTCTTCTTTCTTACTCCTTTCTTTCTTACTTCTTTCTTACTTCTTTCTTACTTCTTTCTTCCTTCTTTCTTACTTCTTTCTAACTTCTTTCTTTCTTCTTTCTTTCTCCTTTCTTTCTTCTTTCTTTCTTCTTTCTTTCTTACTTCTTTCTTACTTCTTTCTTACTTCTTTCTAACTTCTTTCTTTCTTCTTTCTTTCTTCTTTCTTTCTTCTTTCTTACTCCTTTCTTTCTTACTTCTTTCTTACTTGTTTCTTACTACTTTCTTACTTCTCACTTACTTCTTCCTTACTTCTTTCTTACTTCTTACTTTTTTCTTTCTTACTTCTTTCTTTCTTACTTCTTTCTTACGTCTTTCTTATTTCTTTCTTACTTCTTTCTTACTTCTTTCTTACTTCTAACTTCTTTTTTCTTCTTTCTTTCTTCTTTCTTTCTTCTTTTTTTCTTACTTCTTTCTTACTTCTTTCTTACTTCTTTCTTTCTTAATTCTTTCGTACTTCTTTCTTACTTCTTTTTCTTACTTCTTTCTTACTTCTTTCTTACTTCTTTCTTACTTCTTTCTTACTTCTTTCCTAATTCTTCCTTACTTCTTTCTACTTTCTTTCTTACTTCTTTCTTACTTCTTTCTTTCTTCTTTCTTTCTTCTTTCTTACTTCTTTCTTCTTTCTTTCTTACTTCTTTCTAACTTCTTTCTTACTTCTTTCTTACTTCATTCTTACTTCTTTCTTACTTCTTTCTTACTTCTTTCTAACTTCTTTTTTCTCCTTTCTTTCTTCTTTCTTTCTTCTTTCTTTCTTACTTCTTTCTTACTTCTTTCTTACTTTTTTCTTACTTCTTTCTTACTTCTTTCTTTCTTAATTCTTTCGTACTTCTTTCTTACTTCTTTCTTCTTTCTTTCTTACTTCTTTCTTACTTCTTTCTTACTTCTTTCTTTCTTCTTTCTTACTTCTTTCTTACTTCTTTCTTACTTCTTTCTAACTTCTTTCTTACTTCTTTCTTACTTCTTTCTTACTTATTTCTAACTTCTTTCTTTCTTCTTTCTTTCTTCTTTCTTTCTTCTTTCTTACTCCTTTCTTTCTTACTTCTTTCTTACTTCTTTCTTACTACTTTCTTACTTCTTTCTTACTTCTTTCTTACTTCTTTCTTACTTCTTTCTTTCTTCTTTCTTACTTCTTTCTTACTTCTTTCTTACTTCTTTCTAACTTCTTTCTTACTTCTTTCTTACTTCTTTCTTACTTCTTTCTAACTTCTTTCTTTCTTCTTTCTTTCTTCTTTCTTTCTTCTTTCTTACTCCTTTCTTTCTTACTTCTTTCTTACTTCTTTCTTACTACTTTCTTACTTCTTTCTCACTTCTTTCTTACTCCTTTCTTTCTTCTTAATTTCTTCTTTCTTACTTCTTTCTTACTTCTTTCTTTCTTCTTTCTTACTTTTTCTTACTTCTTTCTAACTTCTTTCTTAATTCTTTCTGACTTCTTTCTTACTTCTTTCTTCTTTCTTTCTTACTTCTTTCTTACTTCTTTCTTACTTCTTACTTCTTTCTTTCTTACTTCTTTCTTTCTTACTTCTTTCTTACTTCTTTCTTACTTCTTTCTTACTTCAAACTTCTTTTTTCTTCTTTCTTTCTTCTTTCATTCTTACTTCATTCTTACTTCTTTCTTACTTCTTTCTTTCTTAATTCTTTCGTACTTCTTTCTTACTTCTTTCTTCTTTCTTTCTTACTTCTTTCTTACTTCTTTCTTACTTCTTTCTTTCTTCTTTCTTACTTCTTTCTTACTTCTTTCTTACTTCTTTCTTACTTCTTTCTGACTTCTTTCTTACTTCTTTCTTCTTTCTTTCTTACTTCTTTCTTACTTCTTTCTTACTTCTTTCTTACTTCTTTCTTACTTCTTTCTTACTTCTTTCTAACTTCTTTTTTCTCCTTTCTTTCTTCTTTCTTTCTTCTTTCTTTCTTACTTCTTTCTTCTTTCTTTCTTACTTCTTTCTTACTTCTTTCTTAATTCTTTCTTACTTCTTTCTTACTTCTTTCTTACTTCTTTCTTACTTCTTTCTTACTTCAAACTTCTTTTTTCTTCTTTCTTTCTTCTTTCTTTCTTCTTTCTTTCTTACTTCTTTCTTAATTCTTTCTTACTTCTTTCTTTCTTAATTCTTTCGTACTTCTTTCTTACTTCTTTCTTCTTTCTTTCTTACTTCTTTCTTACTTCTTTCTTACTTCTTTCTTTCTTCTTTCTTCTTTCTTACTTCTTTCTTACTTCTTTCTAACTTCTTTCTTACTTCTTTCTTACTTCTTTCTTACTTCTTTCTAACTTCTTTCTTTCTTCTTTCTTTCTTCTTTCTTTCTTCTTTCTTACTCCTTTCTTTCTTACTTCTTTCTTACTTCTTTCTTACTACTTTCTTACTTCTTTCTTACTTCTTTCTTACTTCTTTCTTCTTTCTTTCTTACTTCTTTCTTACTTCTTTCTTACTTCTTTCTTACTTCATTCTTACTTCTTTCTTACTTCTTTCTTACTTCTTTCTAACTTCTCTTTTCTCCTTTCTTTCTTCTTTCTTTTTCTTTCTTTCTTCTTTTTTCTTACTTCTTTCTTACTTCTTTCTTTCTTAATTCTTTCGTACTTCTTTCTTACTTCTTTCTTACTTCTTTCTTTCTTACTTCTTTCTTACTTCTTTCTTACTTCTTTCTTACTTCTTTCTTACTTCTTTCCTACTTCTTTCTTACTTCTTTCTACTTTCTTTCTTACTTATTTCTTACTTCTTTCTTAATTCTTTCTTTCTTCTTTCTTACTTCTTTCTTCTTTCTTTCTTACTTCTTTCTTACTTCTTTCTTACTTCTTTCTTACTTCATTCTTACTTCTTTCTTACTTCTTTCTTACTTCTTTCTAACTTCTTTTTTCTCCTTTCTTTCTTCTTTCTTTCTTCTTTCTTTCTTACTTCTTTCTTACTTCTTTCTTACTTCTTTCTTTCTTAATTCTTTCGTACTTCTTTCTTACTTCTTTCTTTCTTACCTCTTACTTACTTCTTTCTAACTTCTTTCCTACTTCTTTCTTACTTCTTTCTTCTTCCTTTCTTACTTCTTTCTTACTTCTTTCTTACTTCTTTCTTACTTCTTTCTTACTTCTTTCTTACTTCTTTCCTACTTCTTTCTTACTTCTTTCTTTTTTCTTTCTTACTTCTTTCTTCTTTCTTTCTTACTTCTTTCTTACTTCTTTCTTACTTCTTTCTTTCTTCTTTCTTACTTCTTTCTTACTTCTTTCTTACTTCTTTCTTACTTCTTTCTGACTTCTTTCTTACTTCTTTCTTCTTTCTTTCTTACTTCTTTCTTACTTCTTTCTTACTTCTTTCTTACTTCTTTCTTACTTCTTTCTTACTTCTTTCTTACTTCTTTCTAACTTCTTTTTTCTCCTTTCTTTCTTCTTTCTTTCTTACTTCTTTCTTACTTCTTTCTTACTTCTTTCTTTCTTAATTCTTTCGTACTTCTTTCTTACTTCTTTCTTTCTTACTTCTTTCTTACTTCTTTCCAACTTCTTTCTTACTTCTTTCTTCTTTCTTTCTTACTTCTTTCTTACTTCTTTCTTACTTCTTTCTTACTTCTTTCTTTCTTCTTACTTTCTTCTTTCTTACTTCTTTCTTTCTTACTTCTTTCTTTCTTCTTTCTTACTTTTTCTTACTTCTTTCTATCTTCTTTCTTACATCTTTCTTACTTCTTTCTTCTTTCTTTCTTACATCTTTCTTACTTCTTTCTTACTTCTTTCTTACTTCTTTCTTACTTCTTTCTTTCTTCTTTCTTAATTCTTTCTTTCTTCTTTCTTTCTTCTTTCTTTCTTTCTTTATTCTTTCTTTCTTTCTTTCTACTTTCTTTCTTCTTTCTTTCTTCTGTCTTTCTTTTGTCTTTCTTTCTTCTTTCTTTCTTCTTTTTTTCTTCTTTCTTTCTTTCTTCTTTCTTTCTTCTTTCTTACTACTTTCTTTCTTACTTCTTTCTTACGTCTTTCTTACTTCTTTCTTACTTCTTTCTAACTTCTTTCTTACTTTTTTCTTACTTCCTTCTAACTTCTTTCTTACTTCTTTCTTACTTCTTTCTAAGTTATTTCTTTCTTCTTTCTTTCTTCTTTATTTCTTCTTTCTTTCTTCTTTCTTACTTCTTTCTTTCTTACTTATTTCTTCTTTCTTTCTTCTTTCTTACTTCTTTCTTTCTTACTTCTTTCTTACTTCTTTCTTACTTCTTTCTTACTTCTTTCTTACTTCTTTCTTTCTTACTTCTTTCCTTCTACTTTCTTACTTTTTCTTACTTCTTTCCAACTACTTTCTTACGTCTTTCTTACTTCTTTCTTACTTCTCTCTAACTTATTTTTTGTTCTTTCTTTCTTCTTTCTTTCTTCTTTCTTTCTTCTTTCTTACTTCTTTCTTTCTTACTTCTTTCTTACTTCTTTCTTACTTCTTTCTTACTTCTTTCTTACTTCTTTCTTACTTCTTTCTTACTTCTTTATAACTTCATTTTCTCCTTACTTTCTTCTTTCTTTCTTCTTTCTTTCTTACTTCTTTTTACTTCTTTCTTACTTCTTTCTTATTTCTTTTTTACTTCTTTCTAAATTCTTTATTACTTCTTTCTCACTTCTTTCTTACTTCTTTCTAACTTCTTTCTTTCTTCTTTCTTTCTTCTTTTTTATTTCTTTCTTCTTTCTTAGTCCTTTCTTTCTTACTTCTTTCTTACTTCTTTCTTGCTTCTTTCTTACTTCTTTCTTACTTCTTTCTTACTTCTTTCTAACTTCTTATTTCTCCTTTTTTTTTTCTTTCTTTCATCTTTCTTTCTTACTTCTCTCTTACTTCTTTCTTACTTCTTTATTTCTTAATTCTTTCGTACTTCTTTCTTACTTCTTTCTTTCTTACTTCTTTCTTACTTCTTTCTTACTTCTTTCTTACTTCTTTCTTACTTCTAACTTCTTTTTTCTTCTTTCTTTCTTCTTTCTTTCTTCTTTCTTTCTTGCTTCTTTCTTACTTTTTTCTTACTTCTTTCTTACTACTTTCTTTCTTCTTTCTTACTTCTTTCTAACTTCTTTTTTCTTCTTTCTTTCTTCTTTATTTCTTCTCTCTTTCTTACTTCTTTCTTACTTCTTTCTTACTTCTTTCTTTCTTACTTCTTTCGTACTTCTTTTGTACTTCTTTCTTTCTTTCTTCTTTCTTACTTCTTTCTTACTTCTTTCTTACTTCTTTCTTACTTCTTTCTTACTTCTTTCTTTCTTACTTCTTTCCTTCTACTTTCTTACTTTTTCTTACTTCTTTCTAACTACTTTCTTACGTCTTTCTTACTTCTTTCTTACTTCTCTCTAACTTATTTCTTTCTTCTTTCTTTCTTCTTTCTTTCTTCTTTCTTTCTTCTTTCTTCTTTCTTTCTTACTTCTTTCTTACTTCTTTCTTACTTCTTTCTTACTTCTTTCTTACTTCTTTCTTACTTCTTTCTAACTTCATTTTCTCCTTACTTTCTCCTTTCTTTCTTCTTTCTTTCTTACTTCTTTTTACTTCTTTCTTACTTCTTTCTTATTTCTTTCTTACTTCTTTCTAACTTCTTTCTTACTTCTTTCTCACTTCTTTCTTACTTCTTTCTAACTTCTTTCTTTCTTCTTTCTTTCTTCTTTTTTATTTCTTTCTTCTTTCTTACTCCTTTCTTTCTTACTTCTTTCTTACTTCTTTCTTACTTCTTTCTTACTTCTTTCTTACTTCTTTCTTACTTCTTTCTAACTTCTTTTTTCTCCTTTTTTTCTTCTTTCTTTCTTACTTCTCTCTTACTTCTTTCTTACTTCTTTCTTTCTTAATTCTTTCGTACTTCTTTCTTACTTCTTTCTTTCTTACTTCTTTCTTACTTCTTTCTTACTTCTTTCTTACTTCTTTAATACTTCTTTCTTACTTCTTTCTTCTTTCTTTCTTACTTCTTTCTTACTTCTTTCTTTCGTAATTCTTTCGTACTTCTTTCTTACTTCTTTCTTTCTTCTTTCTTTCTTAATTCTTTCTTACTTCTTTCTTACTTCTTACTTTTTTCTTTCTTACTTCTTTCTTTCTTACTTCTTTCTTACTTCTTTCTTACTTCTTTCTTACTTCTTTCTTACTTCTAACTTCTTTTTTCTTCTTTCTTTCTTCTTTCTTTCTTCTTTCTTTCTTGCTTCTTTCTTACTTCTTTCTTACTTCTTTCTTTCTTAATTCTTTCGTACTTCTTTCTTACTTCTTTCTTTCTTACTTCTTTCTTACTTCTTTCTTACTTCTTTCTTACTTCTTTCTTACTTCTTTCCTACTTCTTTCTTACTTCTTTCTTCTTTCTTTCTTACTTCTTTCTTACTTCTTTCTTACTTCTTTGTTTCTTCTTTCTTACTTCTTTCTTACTTCTTTCTTACTTCTTTCTTACTTCTTTCTTAATTCTTTCTAACTTCTTTTTTCTCCTTTCTTTCTTCTTTCTTTCATCTTTCTTTCTTACTTCTTTTTTACTTCTTTCTTACTTCTTTCTTTCTTAATTCTTTCGTACTTCTTTCTAACTACTTTCTTTCTTACTTCTTTCTTACTTCTTTCCTACTTCTTTCTTACTTCTTTCTTCTTTCTTTCTTACTTCTTTCTTACTTCTTTCTTACTTATTTCTTACTTCTTTCTTTCTTCTTTCTTTCTTTTTTCTTACTTCTTTCTTTCTTACTTCTTTCTTTCTTCTTTCTTACTTCTTTCTTACTTCTTTCTTACTTCTTTCTTACTTCTTTCTTACTTCTTTCTAACTTCTTTTTTCTCCTTTCTTTCTTACTTCTTTCTTCTTTCTTTCTTACTTCTTTCTTACTTCTTTCTTTGTTCTTTCTTACTTCTTTCTTACTTCTTTCTAACTTCTTTCTTACTTCTTTCTTACTTCTTTCTAACTTCTTTCTTTCTTCTTTCTTTCTTCTTTCTTTCTTCTTTCTTACTCCTTTCTTTCATACTTCTTTCTTACTTCTTTCTTACTACTTTCTTACTTCTTTCTTACTTCTTTCTTACTTCTTTCTTACTTCTTTCTAACTTCTTTTTTCTCCTTTCTTTCTTCTTTCTTTCTTCTTTCTTTCTTCTTTTTTTTCTTACTTCTTTCTTACTTCTTTCTTACTTCTTTCATTCTTAATTCTTTCGTACTTCTTTCTTACTTCTTTCTTTCTTACTTCTTTCTTACTTCTTTCTTACTTCTTTCTTACTTCTTTCTTACTTCTTTCCTACTTCTTTCTTACTTCTTTCTACTTTCTTTCTTACTTCTTTCTTACTTCTTTCTTAATTCTTTCTTTCTTCTTTCTTACTTCTTTCTTCTTTCTTTCTTACTTCTTTCTTACTTCTTTCTTACTTCTTTCTTACTTCATTCTTACTTCTTTCTTACTTCTTTCTTACTTCTTTCTAACTTCTTTTTTCTCCTTTCTTTCTTCTTTCTTTCTTCTTTCTTTCTTACTTCTTTCTTACTTCTTTCTTACTTCTTTCTTTCTTAATTCTTTCGTACTTCTTTCTTACTTCTTTCTTTCTTACTTCTTACTTACTTCTTTCTAACTTCTTTCCTACTTCTTTCTTACTTCTTTCTTCTTTCTTTCTTACTTCTTTCTTACTTCTTTCTTACTTCTTTCTTACTTCTTTCTTTCTTCTTTCTTACTTCTTTCCTACTTCTTTCTTACTTCTTTCTTTTTTCTTTCTTACTTCTTTCTTCTTTCTTTCTTACTTCTTTCTTACTTATTTCTTACTTCTTTCTTTCTTCTTTCTTACTTCTTTCTTACTTCTTTCTAAATTCTTTCTTTCTTCTTTCATTCTTCTTTCTTTCTTCTTTCTTACTCCTTTCTTTCTTACTTCTTTCTTACTTCTTTCTTACTTCTTTCTTTCTTACTTCTTTCTTACTTCTTTCTTACTTTTTTCTAACTTCTTTTTTCTCCTTTCTTTCTTCTTTCTTTCATCTTTCTTTCTTACTTCTTTCTTACTTCTTTCTTTCGTAATTCTTTCGTACTTCTTTCTTACTTCTTTCTTTCTTCTTTCTTTCTTAATTCTTTCTTACTTCTTTCTTACTTCTTACTTTTTTCTTTCTTACTTCTTTCTTTCTTACTTCTTTCTTACTTCTTTCTTACTTCTTTCTTACTTCTTTCTTACTTCTAACTTCTTTTTTCTTCTTTCTTTCTTCTTTCTTTCTTCTTTCTTTCTTGCTTCTTTCTTACTTCTTTCTTACTTCTTTCTTTCTTAATTCTTTCGTACTTCTTTCTTACTTCTTTCTTTCTTACTTCTTTCTTACTTCTTTCTTACTTCTTTCTTACTTCTTTCATACTTCTTTCCTACTTCTTTCTTACTTCTTTCTTCTTTCTTTCTTACTTCTTTCTTACTTCTTTCTTACTTCTTTGTTTCTTCTTTCTTACTTCTTTCTTACTTCTTTCTTACTTCTTTCTTAATTCTTTCTAACTTCTTTTTTCTCCTTTCTTTCTTCTTTCTTTCATCTTTCTTTCTTACTTCTTTTTTACTTCTTTCTTACTTCTTTCTTTCTTAATTCTTTCGTACTTCTTTCTAACTACTTTCTTTCTTACTTCTTTCTTACTTCTTTCCTACTTCTTTCTTACTTCTTTCTTCTTTCTTTCTTACTTCTTTCTTACTTCTTTCTTACTTCTTTCTTACTTCTTTCTTTCTTATTTCTTTCTTTTTTCTTACTTCTTTCTTTCTTACTTCTTTCTTTCTTCTTTCTTACTTCTTTCTTACTTCTTTCTTACTTCTTTCTTACTTCTTTCTAACTTCTTTTTTCTCCTTTCTTTCTTACTTCTTTCTTCTTTCTTTCTTACTTCTTTCTTACTTCTTTCTTAGTTCTTTCTTACTTCTTTCTTACTTCTTTCTAACTTCTTTCTTACTTCTTTCTTACTTCTTTCTAACTTCTTTCTTTCTTCTTTCTTTCTTCTTTCTTACTCCTTTCTTTCTTACTTCTTTCTTACTTCTTTCTTACTACTTTCTTACTTCTTTCTTACTTCTTTCTTACTTCTTTATTACTTCTTTCTAACTTCTTTTTTCTCCTTTCTTTCTTCTTTCTTTCTTCTTTCTTTCTTCTTTTTTTTTCTTACTTCTTTCTTACTTCTTTCTTACTTCTTTCATTCTTAATTCTTTCGTACTTCTTTCTTACTTCTTTCTTTCTTACTTCTTTCTTACTTCTTTCTTACTTCTTTCCTACTTCTTTCTTACTTCTTTCTACTTTCTTTCTTACTTCTTTCTTACTTCTTTCTTAATTCTTTCTTTCTTCTTTCTTACTTCTTTCTTCTTTCTTTCTTACTTCTTTCTTACTTCTTTCTTACTTCTTTCTTACTTCATTCTTACTTCTTTCTTACTTCTTTCTTACTTCTTTCTAACTTCTTTTTTCTCCTTTCTTTCTTCTTTCTTTCTTCTTTCTTTCTTACTTCTTTCTTACTTCTTTCTTACTTCTTTCTTTCTTAATTCTTTCGTACTTCTTTCTTACTTCTTTCTTTCTTACTTCTTACTTACTTCTTTCTAACTTCTTTCCTACTTCTTTCTTACTTCTTTCTTCTTTCTTTCTTACTTCTTTCTTACTTCTTTCTTACTTCTTTCTTACTTCTTTCTTACTTCTTTCCTACTTCTTTCTTACTTCTTTCTTTTTTCTTTCTTACTTCTTTCTTCTTTCTTTCTTACTTCTTTCTTACTTATTTCTTACTTCTTTCTTTCTTCTTTCTTACTTCTTTCTTACTTCTTTCTTACTTCTTTCTTACTTCTTTCTGACTTCTTTCTTACTTCTTTCTTCTTTCTTTCTTACTTCTTTCTTACTTCTTTCTTACTTCTTTCTTACTTCTTTCTTACTTCTTTCTTACTTCTTTCTAACTTCTTTTTTCTCCTTTCTTTCTTCTTTATTTCTTCTTTTTTTCTTACTTCTTTCTTACTTCTTCCTTACTTCTTTCTTTCTTAATTCTTTCGTACTTCTTTCTAACTTCTTTCTTTCTTACTTCTTTCTTACTTCTTTCCTACTTCTTTCTTACTTCTTTCTTCTTTCTTTCTTACTTCTTTCTTACTTCTTTCTTACTTCTTTCTTTCTTCTTACTTTCTTCTTTCTTACTTCTTTCTTTCTTACTTCTTTCTTTCTTCTTTCTTACTTTTTCTTACTTCTTTCTAACTTCTTTCTTACATCTTTCTTACTTCTTTCTTACTTCTTTCTTACTGCTTTCTAACTTCTTTCTTTCTTCTTTCTTTCTTCTTTCTTTCTTCTTTCTTACTCCTTTCTTTCTTATCTTCTTTCTTACTTCTTTCTTACTACTTTCTTACTTCTTTCTTACTTCTTTCTTACTTCTTTCTAACTTCTTTTTTCTCCTTTCTTTCTTCTTTCTTTCTTCTTTCTTTCTTCTTTTTTTCTTACTTCTTTCTTACTTCTTTCTTACTTCTTTCTTTCTTAATTCTTTCGTACTTCTTTCTTACTTCTTTCTTTCTTACTTCTTTCTTACTTCTTTCTTACTTCTTTCTTACTTCTTTCTTACTTCTTTCCTACTTCTTTCTTACTTCTTTCTACTTTCTTTCTTACTTCTTTCTTACTTCTTTCTTAATTCTTTCTTTCTTCTTTCTTACTTCTTTCTTCTTTCTTTCTTACTTCTTTCTTACTTCTTTCTTACTTCTTTCTTTCTTACTTCTTTCTTACTTCTTTCGTAATTATTTCTTACTTCTTTCTAACTTCTTTTTTCTCCTTTCTTTCTTCTTTCTTTCTTCTTTCTTTCTTACTTCTTTCTTACTTTTTTCTTACTTCTTTCTTACTTCTTTCTTACTTCTTTCTTACTTCTTTCCTACTTCTTTCTTACTTCTTTCTTTTTTCTTTCTTACTTCTTTCTTCTTTCTTTCTTACTTCTTTCTTACTTCTTTCTTACTTCTTTCTTTCTTCTTTCTTACTTCTTTCTTCCTTCTTTCTTCCTTCTTTCTTACTTCTTTCTGACTTCTTTCTTACTTCTTTCTTCTTTCTTTCTTACTTCTTTCTTACTTCTTTCTTACTTCTTTATTACTTCTTTCTTACTTCTTTCTTACTTCTTTCTTACTTCTTTCTAACTTCTTTTTTCTCCTTTCTTTCTTCTTTCTTTCTTCTTTCTTTCTTACTTCTTTCTTACTTCTTTCTTACTTCTTTCTTTCTTAATTCTTTCGTACTTCTTTCTTACTTCTTTCTTTCTTACTTCTTTCTTACTTCTTTCCTACTTCTTTCTTACTTCTTTCTTCTTTCTTTCTTACTTCTTTCTTACTTCTTTCTTACTTCTTTCTTTCTTCTTACTTTCTTCCTTCTTACTTCTTTCTTTCTTCTTTCTTTCTTCTTTCTTTCTTCTTTCTTACTTCTTTCTTTCTTACTTCTTTCTTTCTTCTTTCTTACTTCTTTCTTACTTCTTTCTTACTTCTTTCTTACTTCTTTCTGACTTCTTTCTTACATATTTCTTCTTTCTTACTTCTTTCTTACTTCTTTCTTACTTCTTTCTTACTTCTTACTAACTTCTTTCTTACTTCTTTCTTATTTCTTTGTAACTTCTTTCGTTCTTCTTTCTTTCTTCTTTCTTTCTTACTTCTTTCTTACTTCTTTCTTAGTTCTTTCTTACTTCTTTCTTACTTCTTTCTAAATTCTTTCTTACTTCTTTCTTACTTCTTTCTTACTTCTTTCTAACTTCTTTCTTACTTCTTTCTTAATTCTTTCTTACTTCTTTCTAACTTCTTTCTTTCTTCTTTCTTTCTTCTTTCTTTCTTATTTCTTACTCCTTTCTTTCTTAATTCTCTCTTACTTCTTTCTTACTACTTTCTTACTTCTTTCTTACTTCTTTCTTACTTCTTTCTTACTTCTTTCTTACTTCTTTCTAACTTCATTTTTCTCCTTTCTTTCTTCTTTCTTTCATCTTACTTTCTTACTTCTTTCTTACTTCTTTCTTACTTCTTTCTTTATTACTTCTTTCGTACTTCTTTCTTACTTCTTTCTTTCTTACTTCTTTCTTACTTCTTTCTTACTTCTTTCTTACTTCTTTCTTACTTCTTTCTGACTTCTTTCTTACTTCTTTCTTTCTTCTTTCTTACTTCTTTCTTACTTCTTTCTTACTTCTTTCTTACTTCTTTCTTCTTTTTTCTTACTTCTTTCTTACTTCTTTCTTACTTCTTTCTTTCTTCTTACTTTCTTCTTTCCTACTTCTTTCTTTCTTACTTCTTTCTTACTTCTTTCTTACTTCTTTCTTACTTCTTTCTTACTTCTTTCTAACTTCTTTTTTCTTCTTTCTTTCTTCTTTCTTTCTTCTTTCTTTCTTGTTTCTTTCTTACTTCTTTCTTACTTATTTCTTACTTCTTTCTTTCTTAATTCTTTCGTACTTCTTTCTTACTTCTTTCTTACTTCTTTCTTACTTCTTTCTTACTTCTTTCCTACTTCTTTCTTACTTCTTTCTTCTTTCTTTCTTAATTCTTTCTTACTTCTTTCTTACTTCTTTCTTACTTCTTTCTTTCTTCTTTCTTACTTCTTTCTTACTTCTTTCTTACTTCTTTCTTACTTCTTTCTTACTTCTTTCTGACTTCTTTCTTACTTCTTTCTTCTTTCTTTCTTACTTCTTTCTTACTTCTTTCTTACTTCTTTCTTACTTCTTTCTTTCTTCTTTCTTTTTCTTTCTTTCTTATTTCTTACTTCTTTCTTACTTACTTCTTTCTTACTTCTTTCTTACTTCTTTCTTACATCTTTCTTACTTCTTTCTGACTTCTTTCTTACATATTTCTTCTTTCTTACTTCTTTCTTACTTCTTTCTTACTTCTTTCTTACTTCTTTCTTACTTCTTTCTTACTTCTTTCTAACTTCATTTTTCTCCTTTCTTTCTTCTTTCTTTCATCTTACTTTCTTACTTCTTTCTTACTTCTTTCTTACTTCTTTCTTTATTACTTCTTTCGTACTTCTTTCTTACTTCTTTCTTTCTTACTTCTTTCTTACTTCTTTCTTACTTCTTTCTTACTTCTTTCTTACTTCTTTCTTACTTCTTTCTTACTTCTTTCTTACTTCTTTCTGACTTCTTTCTTTCTTCTTTCTTTCTTCTTTCTAACTTCTTTTTTCTCCTTTCTTTAATCTTTCTTTCTTCTTTCTTTCTTACTTCTTTCTTACTTCTTTCTTACTTCTTTCTTTCTTAATTCTTTCGTACTTCTTTCTTACTTCTTTCTTTCTTCTTTCTTACTTTTTCTTACTTATTTCTAACTTCTTTCTTACTTCTTTCTTACTTCTTTCTTACTTCTTTCTGACTTCTTTCTGACTTCTTTCTTACTTCTTTCTTCTTTCTTTCTTACTTCTTTCTTACTTCTTTCTTACTTCTTTGTTTCTTCTTTCTTACTTCTTTCTTACTTCTTTCTTACTTCTTTCTTACTTCTTTCTTAATTCTTTCTAACTTCTTTTTTCTCCTTTCTTTCTTCTTTCTTTCATCTTTCTTTCTTACTTCTTTTTTACTTCTTTCTTACTTCTTTCTTTCTTAATTCTTTCGTACTTCTTTCTAACTACTTTCTTTCTTACTTCTTTCTTACTTCTTTCCTACTTCTTTCTTACTTCTTTCTTCTTTCTTTCTTACTTCTTTCTTACTTCTTTCTTACTTCTTTCTTACTTCTTTCTTTCTTATTTCTTTCTTTTTTCTTACTTCTTTCTTTCTTACTTCTTTCTTTCTTCTTTCTTACTTCTTTCTTACTTCTTTCTTACTTCTTTCTTACTTCTTTCTAACTTCTTTTTTCTCCTTTCTTTCTTCTTTCTTTCTTACTTCTTTCTTACTTCTTTCTTAGTTCTTTCTTACTTCTTTCTTACTTCTTTCTAAATTCTTTCTTACTTCTTTCTTACTTCTTTCTTTCTTCTTTCTAACTTCTTTCTTTCTTCTTTCTTTCTTTCTTCTTTCTTTCTTCTTTCTTTCTCCTTTCTTTCTTACTTCTTTCTTACTTCTTTCTAACTACTTTCTTACTTCTTTCTTACTTCTTTCTTACTTCTTTCTTACTTCTTTCTTACTTCTTTCTTACTTCTTTCTTCTTTCTTTCTTACTTCTTTCTTACTTCTTTCTTACTTCTTTCTTACTTCTTTCTTTCTTTTTTCTTACTTCTTTCTTTCTTCTTTCTTACTTCTTTCTTACTTCTTTCTTACATATTTCTTACATCTTTCTGACTTCTTTCTTACTTCTTTCTTCTTTCTTTCTTACTTCTTTCTTACTTCTTTCTTACTTCTTTCTTACTTCTTTCTAACTTCTTTTTTCTCCTTTCTTTCTTCTTTCTTTCATCTTTCTTTCTTACTTCTTTCTTACTTCTTTCTTACTTCTTTCTTACTTCTTCCTTACTTCTAACTTCTTTTTTCTTCTTTCTTTCTTCTTTCTTTCTTCTTTCTTTCTTGCTTCTTTCTTACTTCTTTCTTACTTCTTTCTTTCTTAATTCTTTCGTACTTCTTTCTTACTTCTTTCTTTCTTACTTCTTTCTTACTTCTTTCTTACTTCTTTCTTACTTCTTACTTTCTTCTTTCTTACTTCTTTCTTACTTCTTTCTTTCTTCTTTCTTTCTTCTTTCTAACTTCTTTTTTCTCCTTTCTTTAATCTTTCTTTCTTCTTTCTTTCTTACTTCTTTCTTACTTCTTTCTTACTTCTTTCTTTCTTAATTCTTTCGTACTTCTTTCTTACTTCTTTCTTTCTTCTTTCTTACTTTTTCTTACTTATTTCTAACTTCTTTCTTACTTCTTTCTTACTTCTTTCTTACTTCTTTCTGACTTCTTTCTGACTTCTTTCTTACTTCTTTCTTCTTTCTTTCTTACTTCTTTCTTACTTCTTTCTTACTTCTTTGTTTCTTCTTTCTTACTTCTTTCTTACTTCTTTCTTACTTCTTTCTTAATTCTTTCTAACTTCTTTTTTCTCCTTTCTTTCTTCTTTCTTTCATCTTTCTTTCTTACTTCTTTTTTACTTCTTTCTTACTTCTTTCTTTCTTAATTCTTTCGTACTTCTTTCTAACTACTTTCTTTCTTACTTCTTTCTTACTTCTTTCCTACTTCTTTCTTACTTCTTTCTTCTTTCTTTCTTACTTCTTTCTTACTTCTTTCTTACTTCTTTCTTACTTCTTTCTTTCTTATTTCTTTCTTTTTTCTTACTTCTTTCTTTCTTACTTCTTTCTTACTTCTTTCTAACTTCTTTCTTACTTCTTTCTTACTTCTTTCTAACTTCTTTCTTTCTTCTTTCTTTCTTCTTTCTTTCTTCTTTCTTACTCCTTTCTTTCTTACTTCTTTCTTACTTCTTTCTTACTACTTTCTTACTTCTTTCTTACTTCTTTCTTACTTCTTTCTTACTTCTTTCTAACTTCTTTTTTCTCCTTTCTTTCTTCTTTCTTTCTTCTTTCTTTCTTCTTTTTTTTCTTACTTCTTTCTTACTTCTTTCTTACTTCTTTCATTCTTAATTCTTTCGTACTTCTTTCTTACTTCTTTCTTTCTTACTTCTTTCTTACTTCTTTCTTACTTCTTTCTTACTTCTTTCCTACTTCTTTCTTACTTCTTTCTACTTTCTTTCTTACTTCTTTCTTACTTCTTTCTTAATTCTTTCTTTCTTCTTTCTTACTTCTTTCTTCTTTCTTTCTTACTTCTTTCTTACTTCTTTCTTACTTCTTTCTTACTTCATTCTTACTTCTTTCTTACTTCTTTCTTACTTCTTTCTAACTTCTTTTTTCTCCTTTCTTTCTTCTTTCTTTCTTCTTTCTTTCTTACTTCTTTCTTACTTCTTTCTTACTTCTTTCTTTCTTAATTCTTTCGTACTTATTTCTTACTTCTTTCTTTCTTACTTCTTACTTACTTCTTTCTAACTTCTTTCCTACTTCTTTCTTACTTCTTTCTTCTTTCTTTCTTACTTCTTTCTTACTTCTTTCTTACTTCTTTCTTACTTCTTTCTTACTTCTTTCCTACTTCTTTCTTACTTCTTTCTTTTTTCTTTCTTACTTCTTTCTTCTTTCTTTCTTACTTCTTTCTTACTTATTTCTTACTTCTTTCTTTCTTCTTTCTTACTTCTTTCTTACTTCTTTCTTACTTCTTTCTTACTTCTTTCTGACTTCTTTCTTACTTCTTTCTTCTTTCTTTCTTACTTCTTTCTTACTTCTTTCTTACTTCTTTCTTACTTCTTTCTTACTTCTTTCTAACTTCTTTTTTCTCCTTTCTTTCTTCTTTATTTCTTCTTTTTTTCTTACTTCTTTCTTACTTCTTCCTTACTTCTTTCTTTCTTAATTCTTTCGTACTTCTTTCTAACTTCTTTCTTTCTTACTTCTTTCTTACTTCTTTCCTACTTCTTTCTTACTTCTTTCTTCTTTCTTTCTTACTTCTTTCTTACTTCTTTCTTACTTCTTTCTTTCTTCTTACTTTCTTCTTTCTTACTTCTTTCTTTCTTACTTCTTTCTTTCTTCTTTCTTACTTTTTCTTACTTCTTTCTAACTTCTTTCTTACATCTTTCTTACTTCTTTCTTACTTCTTTCTTACTTCTTTCTTACTTCTTTCTTACTTCTTTCTAACTTCTTTTTTCTCCTTTCTTTCTTCTTTCTTTCTTACTTCTTTCTTACTTCTTTCTTAGTTCTTTCTTACTTCTTTCTTACTTCTTTCTAAATTCTTTCTTACTTCTTTCTTACTTCTTTCTTACTTCTTTCTAACTTCTTTCTTACTTCTTTCTTAATTCTTTCTTACTTCTTTCTAACTTCTTTCTTTCTTCTTTCTTTCTTCTTTCTTTCTTATTTCTTACTCCATTCTTTCTTAATTCTCTCTTACTTCTTTCTTACTACTTTCTTACTTCTTTCTTACTTCTTTCTTACTTCTTTCTTACTTCTTTCTTACTTCTTTCTTACTTCTTTCTAACTTCATTTTTCTCCTTTCTTTCTTCTTTCTTTCATCTTACTTTCTTACTTCTTTCTTACTTCTTTCTTACTTCTTTCTTTATTACTTCTTTCGTACTTCTTTCTTACTTCTTTCTTTCTTACTTCTTTATTACTTCTTTCGTACTTCTTTCTTACTTCTTTCTTTCTTACTTCTTTCTTACTTCTTTCTTTCTTCTTTCTTACTTCTTTCTTACTTCTTTCTGACTTCTTTCTTACTTCTTTCTTCTTTCTTTCTTTCTTCTTTCTTACTTCTTTCTTACTTCTTTCTTACTTCTTTCTAACTTATTTTTCTCCTTTCTTTCTTCTTTCTTTCTTCTTTCTTTCTTACTTCTTCCATACTTCTTTCTTACTTCTTTCTTTCTTAATTCTTTCGTACTTCTTTCTTACTTCTTTCTTTCTTACTTCTTTCTTACTTCTTTCTTACTTCTTTCCTACTTCTTTCTTACTTCTTTCTTCCTTCTTTCTTACTTCTTTCTTACTTCTTTCTTTCTTACTTCTTTCTTTCTTCTTTCTTACTTTTTCTTACTTCTTTCTAACTTCTTTCTTACATCTTTCTTACTTCTTTCTTACTTATTTCTTACTTCTTTCTAACTTCTTTCTTTCTTCTTTCTTTCTTCTTTCTTTCTTCTTTCTTTCTTCTTTCTTACTTCTTTCTTTCTTACTTCTTTCTTACTTCTTTCTTACTTATTTCTTTCTCCTTTCTTTCTTCTTTCTTTCTTCTTTCTTTCTTCTTTCTTACTTCTTTCTTTCTAACTTCTTTCTTACTTCTTTCTTACTTCTTTCTTACTTCTTTCTTACTTCTTTCTAACTTCATTTTCTCCTTACTTTCTTCTTTCTTTCTTCTTTCTTTCTTACTTCTTTTTACTTCTTTCTTACTTCTTTCTTATTTCTTTCTTACTTCTTTCTTACTTCTTTCTTACTTATTTCTTACTTCTTTCTTTCTTCTTTCTTACTTCTTTCTTACTTCTTTCTTACTTCTTTCTTACTTCTTTCTGACTTCTTTCTTACTTCTTTCTTCTTTCTTTCTTACTTCTTTCTTACTTCTTTCTTACTTCTTTCTTACTTCTTTCTTACTTCTTTCTAACTTCTTTTTTCTCCTTTCTTTCTTCTTTATTTCTTCTTTTTTTCTTACTTCTTTCTTACTTCTTCCTTACTTCTTTCTTTCTTAATTCTTTCGTACTTCTTTCTAACTTCTTTCTTTCTTACTTCTTTCTTACTTCTTTCCTACTTCTTTCTTACTTCTTTCTTCTTTCTTTCTTACTTCTTTCTTACTTCTTTCTTACTTCTTTCTTTCTTCTTACTTTCTTCTTTCTTACTTCTTTCTTTCTTACTTCTTTCTTTCTTCTTTCTTACTTTTTCTTACTTCTTTCTAACTTCTTTCTTACATCTTTCTTACTTCTTTCTTACTTCTTTCTTACTTCTTTCTTACTTCTTTCTTACTTCTTTCTAACTTCTTTTTTCTCCTTTCTTTCTTCTTTCTTTCTTACTTCTTTCTTACTTCTTTCTTAGTTCTTTCTTACTTCTTTCTTACTTCTTTCTAAATTCTTTCTTACTTCTTTCTTACTTCTTTCTTACTTCTTTCTAACTTCTTTCTTACTTCTTTCTTAATTCTTTCTTACTTCTTTCTAACTTCTTTCTTTCTTCTTTCTTTCTTCTTTCTTTCTTATTTCTTACTCCATTCTTTCTTAATTCTCTCTTACTTCTTTCTTACTACTTTCTTACTTCTTTCTTACTTCTTTCTTACTTCTTTCTTACTTCTTTCTTACTTCTTTCTTACTTCTTTCTAACTTCATTTTTCTCCTTTCTTTCTTCTTTCTTTCATCTTACTTTCTTACTTCTTTCTTACTTCTTTCTTACTTCTTTCTTTATTACTTCTTTCGTACTTCTTTCTTACTTCTTTCTTTCTTACTTCTTTATTACTTCTTTCGTACTTCTTTCTTACTTCTTTCTTTCTTACTTCTTTCTTACTTCTTTCTTTCTTCTTTCTTACTTCTTTCTTACTTCTTTCTGACTTCTTTCTTACTTCTTTCTTCTTTCTTTCTTTCTTCTTTCTTACTTCTTTCTTACTTCTTTCTTACTTCTTTCTAACTTATTTTTCTCCTTTCTTTCTTCTTTCTTTCTTCTTTCTTTCTTACTTCTTCCTTACTTCTTTCTTACTTCTTTCTTTCTTAATTCTTTCGTACTTCTTTCTTACTTCTTTCTTTCTTACTTCTTTCTTACTTCTTTCTTACTTCTTTCCTACTTCTTTCTTACTTCTTTCTTCCTTCTTTCTTACTTCTTTCTTACTTCTTTCTTTCTTACTTCTTTCTTTCTTCTTTCTTACTTTTTCTTACTTCTTTCTAACTTCTTTCTTACATCTTTCTTACTTCTTTCTTACTTATTTCTTACTTCTTTCTAACTTCTTTCTTTCTTCTTTCTTTCTTCTTTCTTTCTTCTTTCTTTCTTCTTTCTTACTTCTTTCTTTCTTACTTCTTTCTTACTTCTTTCTTACTTATTTCTTTCTCCTTTCTTTCTTCTTTCTTTCTTCTTTCTTTCTTCTTTCTTACTTCTTTCTTTCTAACTTCTTTCTTACTTCTTTCTTACTTCTTTCTTACTTCTTTCTTACTTCTTTCTAACTTCATTTTCTCCTTACTTTCTTCTTTCTTTCTTCTTTCTTTCTTACTTCTTTTTACTTCTTTCTTACTTCTTTCTTATTTCTTTCTTACTTCTTTCTAACTTCTTTCTTACTTCTTTCTTTCTTCTTACTATCTTCTTTCTTACTTCTTTCTTTCTTACTTCTTTCTTTCTTCTTTCTTACTTTTTCTTACTTCTTTCTAACTTCTTTCTTACTTCTTTCTTGCTTCTTTCTTACTTCTTTCTATCTTCTTCCTTTCTTCTTTCTTTCTTCATTCTTTCTTCTTTCTTTCTTCTCTCTTACTTCTTTCTTTCTTACTTCTTTCTTACTTCTTTCTTACTTCTTTCTTACTTCTTTCTTACTTCTTTCTAACGTCTTTTTTCTCCTTTCTTTCTTCTTTCTTTCTTCTTTCTTTCTTCTTTCTTTCTTACTTCTTTCTTACTTCTTTCTTAGTTCTTTCTTACTTCTTTCTTACTTCTTTCTAACTTCCTTCTTACTTCTTTCTTACTTCTTTCTTACTTCTTTCTTACTTCTTTCTTACTTCTTTCTTACATCTTTCTTACTTCTTTCTGACTTCTTTCTTACATATTTCTTCTTTCTTACTTCTTTCTTACTTCTTTCTTACTTCTTTCTTACTTCTTTCTTACTTCTTTCTTACTTCTTTCTAACTTCATTTTTCTCCTTTCTTTCTTCTTTCTTTCATCTTACTTTCTTACTTCTTTCTTACTTCTTTCTTACTTCTTTCTTTATTACTTCTTTCGTACTTCTTTCTTACTTCTTTCTTTCTTACTTCTTTCTTACTTCTTTCTTACTTCTTTCTTACTTCTTTCTTACTTCTTTCTTACTTCTTTCTTACTTCTTTCTTACTTCTTTCTGACTTCTTTCTTTCTTCTTTCTTTCTTCTTTCTAACTTCTTTTTTCTCCTTTCTTTAATCTTTCTTTCTTCTTTCTTTCTTACTTCTTTCTTACTTCTTTCTTACTTCTTTCTTTCTTAATTCTTTCGTACTTCTTTCTTACTTCTTTCTTTCTTCTTTCTTACTTTTTCTTACTTATTTCTAACTTCTTTCTTACTTCTTTCTTACTTCTTTCTTACTTCTTTCTGACTTCTTTCTGACTTCTTTCTTACTTCTTTCTTCTTTCTTTCTTACTTCTTTCTTACTTCTTTCTTACTTCTTTGTTTCTTCTTTCTTACTTCTTTCTTACTTCTTTCTTACTTCTTTCTTACTTCTTTCTTAATTCTTTCTAACTTCTTTTTTCTCCTTTCTTTCTTCTTTCTTTCATCTTTCTTTCTTACTTCTTTTTTACTTCTTTCTTACTTCTTTCTTTCTTAATTCTTTCGTACTTCTTTCTAACTACTTTCTTTCTTACTTCTTTCTTACTTCTTTCCTACTTCTTTCTTACTTCTTTCTTCTTTCTTTCTTACTTCTTTCTTACTTCTTTCTTACTTCTTTCTTACTTCTTTCTTTCTTATTTCTTTCTTTTTTCTTACTTCTTTCTTTCTTACTTCTTTCTTTCTTCTTTCTTACTTCTTTCTTACTTCTTTCTTACTTCTTTCTTACTTCTTTCTAACTTCTTTTTTCTCCTTTCTTTCTTCTTTCTTTCTTACTTCTTTCTTACTTCTTTCTTAGTTCTTTCTTACTTCTTTCTTACTTCTTTCTAAATTCTTTCTTACTTCTTTCTTACTTCTTTCTTTCTTCTTTCTAACTTCTTTCTTTCTTCTTTCTTTCTTTCTTCTTTCTTTCTTCTTTCTTTCTCCTTTCTTTCTTACTTCTTTCTTACTTCTTTCTAACTACTTTCTTACTTCTTTCTTACTTCTTTCTTACTTCTTTCTTACTTCTTTCTTACTTCTTTCTTACTTCTTTCTTCTTTCTTTCTTACTTCTTTCTTACTTCTTTCTTACTTCTTTCTTACTTCTTTCTTTCTTTTTTCTTACTTCTTTCTTTCTTCTTTCTTACTTCTTTCTTACTTCTTTCTTACATATTTCTTACATCTTTCTGACTTCTTTCTTACTTCTTTCTTCTTTCTTTCTTACTTCTTTCTTACTTCTTTCTTACTTCTTTCTTACTTCTTTCTAACTTCTTTTTTCTCCTTTCTTTCTTCTTTCTTTCATCTTTCTTTCTTACTTCTTTCTTACTTCTTTCTTACTTCTTTCTTACTTCTTCCTTACTTCTAACTTCTTTTTTCTTCTTTCTTTCTTCTTTCTTTCTTCTTTCTTTCTTGCTTCTTTCTTACTTCTTTCTTACTTCTTTCTTTCTTAATTCTTTCGTACTTCTTTCTTACTTCTTTCTTTCTTACTTCTTTCTTACTTCTTTCTTACTTCTTTCTTACTTCTTACTTTCTTCTTTCTTACTTCTTTCTTACTTCTTTCTTTCTTCTTTCTTTCTTCTTTCTAACTTCTTTTTTCTCCTTTCTTTAATCTTTCTTTCTTCTTTCTTTCTTACTTCTTTCTTACTTCTTTCTTACTTCTTTCTTTCTTAATTCTTTCGTACTTCTTTCTTACTTCTTTCTTTCTTCTTTCTTACTTTTTCTTACTTATTTCTAACTTCTTTCTTACTTCTTTCTTACTTCTTTCTTACTTCTTTCTGACTTCTTTCTGACTTCTTTCTTACTTCTTTCTTCTTTCTTTCTTACTTCTTTCTTACTTCTTTCTTACTTCTTTGTTTCTTCTTTCTTACTTCTTTCTTACTTCTTTCTTACTTCTTTCTTAATTCTTTCTAACTTCTTTTTTCTCCTTTCTTTCTTCTTTCTTTCATCTTTCTTTCTTACTTCTTTTTTACTTCTTTCTTACTTCTTTCTTTCTTAATTCTTTCGTACTTCTTTCTAACTACTTTCTTTCTTACTTCTTTCTTACTTCTTTCCTACTTCTTTCTTACTTCTTTCTTCTTTCTTTCTTACTTCTTTCTTACTTCTTTCTTACTTCTTTCTTACTTCTTTCTTTCTTATTTCTTTCTTTTTTCTTACTTCTTTCTTTCTTACTTCTTTCTTACTTCTTTCTAACTTCTTTCTTACTTCTTTCTTACTTCTTTCTAACTTCTTTCTTTCTTCTTTCTTTCTTCTTTCTTTCTTCTTTCTTACTCCTTTCTTTCTTACTTCTTTCTTACTTCTTTCTTACTACTTTCTTACTTCTTTCTTACTTCTTTCTTACTTCTTTCTTACTTCTTTCTAACTTCTTTTTTCTCCTTTCTTTCTTCTTTCTTTCTTCTTTCTTTCTTATTTTTTTTCTTACTTCTTTCTTACTTCTTTCTTACTTCTTTCATTCTTAATTCTTTCGTACTTCTTTCTTACTTCTTTCTTTCTTACTTCTTTCTTACTTCTTTCTTACTTCTTTCTTACTTCTTTCCTACTTCTTTCTTACTTCTTTCTACTTTCTTTCTTACTTCTTTCTTACTTCTTTCTTAATTCTTTCTTTCTTCTTTCTTACTTCTTTCTTCTTTCTTTCTTACTTCTTTCTTACTTCTTTCTTACTTCTTTCTTACTTCATTCTTACTTCTTTCTTACTTCTTTCTTACTTCTTTCTAACTTCTTTTTTCTCCTTTCTTTCTTCTTTCTTTCTTCTTTCTTTCTTACTTCTTTCTTACTTCTTTCTTACTTCTTTCTTTCTTAATTCTTTCGTACTTATTTCTTACTTCTTTCTTTCTTACTTCTTACTTACTTCTTTCTAACTTCTTTCCTACTTCTTTCTTACTTCTTTCTTCTTTCTTTCTTACTTCTTTCTTACTTCTTTCTTACTTCTTTCTTACTTCTTTCTTACTTCTTTCCTACTTCTTTCTTACTTCTTTCTTTTTTCTTTCTTACTTCTTTCTTCTTTCTTTCTTACTTCTTTCTTACTTATTTCTTACTTCTTTCTTTCTTCTTTCTTACTTCTTTCTTACTTCTTTCTTACTTCTTTCTGACTTCTTTCTTACTTCTTTCTTCTTTCTTTCTTACTTCTTTCTTACTTCTTTCTTACTTCTTTCTTACTTCTTTCTTACTTCTTTCTAACTTCTTTTTTCTCCTTTCTTTCTTCTTTATTTCTTCTTTTTTTCTTACTTCTTTCTTACTTCTTCCTTACTTCTTTCTTTCTTAATTCTTTCGTACTTCTTTCTAACTTCTTTCTTTCTTACTTCTTTCTTACTTCTTTCCTACTTCTTTCTTACTTCTTTCTTCTTTCTTTCTTACTTCTTTCTTACTTCTTTCTTACTTCTTTCTTTCTTCTTACTTTCTTCTTTCTTACTTCTTTCTTTCTTACTTCTTTCTTTCTTCTTTCTTACTTTTTCTTACTTCTTTCTAACTTCTTTCTTACATCTTTCTTACTTCTTTCTTACTTCTTTCTTACTTCTTTCTTACTTCTTTCTTACTTCTTTCTAACTTCTTTTTTCTCCTTTCTTTCTTCTTTCTTTCTTACTTCTTTCTTACTTCTTTCTTAGTTCTTTCTTACTTCTTTCTTACTTCTTTCTAAATTCTTTCTTACTTCTTTCTTACTTCTTTCTTACTTCTTTCTAACTTCTTTCTTACTTCTTTCTTAATTCTTTCTTACTTCTTTCTAACTTCTTTCTTTCTTCTTTCTTTCTTCTTTCTTTCTTATTTCTTACTCCATTCTTTCTTAATTCTCTCTTACTTCTTTCTTACTACTTTCTTACTTCTTTCTTACTTCTTTCTTACTTCTTTCTTACTTCTTTCTTACTTCTTTCTTACTTCTTTCTAACTTCATTTTTCTCCTTTCTTTCTTCTTTCTTTCATCTTACTTTCTTACTTCTTTCTTACTTCTTTCTTACTTCTTTCTTTATTACTTCTTTCGTACTTCTTTCTTACTTCTTTCTTTCTTACTTCTTTATTACTTCTTTCGTACTTCTTTCTTACTTCTTTCTTTCTTACTTCTTTCTTACTTCTTTCTTTCTTCTTTCTTACTTCTTTCTTACTTCTTTCTGACTTCTTTCTTACTTCTTTCTTCTTTCTTTCTTTCTTCTTTCTTACTTCTTTCTTACTTCTTTCTTACTTCTTTCTAACTTATTTTTCTCCTTTCTTTCTTCTTTCTTTCTTCTTTCTTTCTTACTTCTTCCTTACTTCTTTCTTACTTCTTTCTTTCTTAATTCTTTCGTACTTCTTTCTTACTTCTTTCTTTCTTACTTCTTTCTTACTTCTTTCTTACTTCTTTCCTACTTCTTTCTTACTTCTTTCTTCCTTCTTTCTTACTTCTTTCTTACTTCTTTCTTTCTTACTTCTTTCTTTCTTCTTTCTTACTTTTTCTTACTTCTTTCTAACTTCTTTCTTACATCTTTCTTACTTCTTTCTTACTTATTTCTTACTTCTTTCTAACTTCTTTCTTTCTTCTTTCTTTCTTCTTTCTTTCTTCTTTCTTTCTTCTTTCTTACTTCTTTCTTTCTTACTTCTTTCTTACTTCTTTCTTACTTATTTCTTTCTCCTTTCTTTCTTCTTTCTTTCTTCTTTCTTTCTTCTTTCTTACTTCTTTCTTTCTAACTTCTTTCTTACTTCTTTCTTACTTCTTTCTTACTTCTTTCTTACTTCTTTCTAACTTCATTTTCTCCTTACTTTCTTCTTTCTTTCTTCTTTCTTTCTTACTTCTTTTTACTTCTTTCTTACTTCTTTCTTATTTCTTTCTTACTTCTTTCTAACTTCTTTCTTACTTCTTTCTTTCTTCTTACTATCTTCTTTCTTACTTCTTTCTTTCTTACTTCTTTCTTTCTTCTTTCTTACTTTTTCTTACTTCTTTCTAACTTCTTTCTTACTTCTTTCTTGCTTCTTTCTTACTTCTTTCTATCTTCTTCCTTTCTTCTTTCTTTCTTCATTCTTTCTTCTTTCTTTCTTCTCTCTTACTTCTTTCTTTCTTACTTCTTTCTTACTTCTTTCTTACTTCTTTCTTACTTCTTTCTTACTTCTTTCTAACGTCTTTTTTCTCCTTTCTTTCTTCTTTCTTTCTTCTTTCTTTCTTCTTTCTTTCTTACTTCTTTCTTACTTCTTTCTTAGTTCTTTCTTACTTCTTTCTTACTTCTTTCTAACTTCCTTCTTACTTCTTTCTTACTTCTTTCTTACTTCTTTCTTACTTCTTTCTTACTTCTTTCTAACGTCTTTTTTCTCCTTTCTTTCTTCTTTCTTTCTTCTTTCTTTCTTCTTTCTTTCTTCTTTCTTTCTTATTTTTTCTTACTTCTTTCTTACTTCTTTCTTTCTTCTTTCTTACTTCTTTCTAACTTCTTTTTTCTTATTTCTTTCTTCTTTATTTCTTCTTTCTTTCTTACTTCTTTCTTACTTCTTTCTTACTTCTTTCTTTCTTACTTCTTTCGTACTTCTTTTGTACTTCTTTCTTTCTTACTTCTTTCTTACTTCTTTCTTACTTCTTTCTTACTTCTTTCTTACTTCTTTTTTACTTCTTTCTTACTTCTTTCTTCTTTCTGACTTCTTTCTTACTTATTTCTTCTTTCTTACTTATTTCTTACTTCTTTCTTACTTCTTTCTTACTTCTTTCTAACTTCTTTCTTACTTCTTTCTTACTTCTTTCTAACTTCTTTCTTTCTTCTTTCTTTCTTCTTTCTTTCTTAATTCTTTCTTACTTCTTTCTTACTTCTTTCTTTCTTACTTCTTTCTTAATTCTTTTTTACTTCTCTCTTACTTCTAACTTCTTTCTTTCGTCTTTCTTTCTTCTTTCATTCTTACTTCTTTCTTACTTCTTTCTTACTTCTTTCTTACTTCTTTCGTACTTCTTTCTTACTTCTTTCTTCATTCTTTTTTACTTCTTTCTTACTTCTTTCTTACTTCTTTCTTACTTCTTTCTTACTTCTTTCTTACTTCTTTCTTACTTCTTTCTTACTTCTTTCTGACTTCTTTCTTACTTCTTTCTTCTTTCTTTCTTCTTTCTTTCTTACTTCTTTCTTACTTCTTTCTTACTTCTTTCTTTCTTAATTCTTTCGTACTTCTTTCTTACTTCTTTCTTTCTTACTTCTTTCTTACTTCTTTCTTACTTCTTTCCTACTTCCTTCTTACTTATTTCTTCTTTCTTTCTTATTTCTTTCTTACTTCTTTCTTACTTCTTTCTTTCTTCTTACTTTCTTCTTTCTTACTTCTTTCTTTCTTACTTCTTTCTTTCTTCTTTCTTACTTTTTCTTACTTCTTTCTAACTTCTTTCTTACTTCTTTCTTGCTTCTTTCTTACTTCTTTCTAACTTCTTCCTTTCTTCTTTCTTTCTTCTTTCTTTCTTCTTTCTTTCTTCTCTCTTACTTCTTTCTTTCTTACTTCTTTCTTACTTCTTTCTTACTTGTTTCTTACTTCTTTCTTACTTCTTTCTAACGTCTTTTTTCTCCTATCTTTCTTCTTTCTTTCTTCTTTCTTTCTTCTTTCTTTCTTCTTTCTTTCTTACTTCTTTCTTACTTCTTTCTTAGTTCTTTCTTACTTCTTTCTTACTTCTTTCTAACTTCCTTCTTACTTCTTTCTTACTTCTTTCTTACTTCTTTCTTATATCTTTCTAACTTCTTTCTTTCTTCTTTCTTTCTTTTTTTCTTTCTTCTTTCTTACTCCTTTCTTTCTTACTCCTTTCTTACTACTTTCTTACATCTTTCTTACTTCTTTCTTACTTCTTTCTTACTTCTTTCTTTCTTAATTCTTTCGTACTTCTTTCTTACTTCTTTCTTTCTTACTTCTTTCTTACTTCTTTCTTACTTCTTTCTTACTTCTTTCTTTCTTCTTTCTTACTTCTTTCTTACTTCTTTCTTAGTTCTTTCTTACTTCTTTCTTACTTCTTTCTTAGTTCTTTCTTACTTCTTTCTTACTTCTTTCTAACTTCCTTCTTACTTCTTTCTTACTTCTTTCTTACTTCTTTCTTATATCTTTCTAACTTCTTTCTTTCTTCTTTCTTTCTTCTTTCTTACTCCTTTCTTTCTTACTCCTTTCTTACTTCTTTCTTACTTCTTTCTTACTTCTTTCTTACTTCTTTCTTACTTCTTTCTTTCTTAATTCTTTCGTACTTCTTTCTTACTTCTTTCTTTCTTACTTCTTTCTTACTTCTTTCTTACTTCTTTCTTACTTCTTTCTTTCTTATTTCTTACTTCTTTCTTTCTTCTTTCTTACTTCTTTCTTACTTCTTTCTTACTTCTTTCTTACTTCTTTCTTACTTCTTTCTTCTTTCTTTCTTACTTCTTTCCTACTTCTTTCTTACTTCTTTCTTTCTTCTTACTTTCTTCTTTCCTACTTCTTTCTTTCTTACTTCTTTCTTACTTCTTTCTTACTTCTTTCTTACTTCTTACTTACTTCTTTCTAACTTCTTTTTTCTTCTTTCTTTCTTCTTTCTTTCTTCTTTCTTTCTTACTTCTTTCTTACTTCTTTCTTACTTCTTTCTTTCTTAATTCTTTCGTACTTTTTTCTTACTTCTTTCTTTCTTACTTCTTTCTTACTTCTTTCTTACTTCTTTCTTACTTCTTTCCTACTCCTTTCTTACTTCTTTCTTCTTTCTTTCTTAATTCTTTCTTACTTCTTTCTTACTTCTTTCTTACTTCTTTCTTTCTTCTTTCTTACTTCTTTCTTACTTCTTTCTTACTTCTTTCTTACTTCTTTCTGACTTCTTTCTTACTTCTTTCTTCTTTCTTTCTTACTTCTTTCTTACTTCTTTCTTACTTCTCTCTTACTTCTTTCTTACTTCTTTCTTTTATTTTCTTTCTTATTTCTTACTTCTTTCTTACTTACTTCTTTCTTACTTCTTTCTTACTTTTTTCTTACTTCTTTCTTACTTCTTTCTTTCTTCTTTCTTACTTCTTTCTAAGTTCTTTTTTCTTATGTCTTTCTTCTTTATTTCTTCTTTCTTTCTTACTTCTTTCTTACTTCTTTCTTACTTCTTTCTTTCTTACTTCTTTCGTACTTCTTTTGTACTTCTTTCTTTCTTACTTCTTTTTTACTTCTTTCTTACTTCTTTCTTCTTTCTGACTTCTTTCTTACTTATTTCTTCTTTCTTACTTATTTCTTACTTCTTTCTTACTTCTTTCTTACTTCTTTCTAACTTCTTTCTTACTTCTTTCTTACTTCTTTCTAACTTCTTTCTTTCTTCTTTCTTTCTTCTTTCTTTCTTACTTCTTTCTTACTTCTTTCTTACTTCTTTCTTTCTTACTTCTTTCTTAATTCTTTTTTACTTCTCTCTTACTTCTTTCTTACTTCTTTCTTACTTCTTTCTTTCTTCTTTCTTAATTCTTTCTTTCTTCTTTCTTTCTTCTTTCTTTCTTTCTTTATTCTTCCTTTCTTTCTTTCTACTTTCTTTCTTCTCTCTTTCTTTCTTCTTTCTTTCTTCTCTCTTTCTTCTTTCTTTCTTCTTTATTTCTTTCTTCTTTCTTTCTTCTTTCTTTCTTCTTTCTTTCTTCTTTCATTCTTCTTTCTTTCTTTCTTCTTTATTTCTTTCTCTCTACTTTCTTTCTTCTTTCTTTCTTCTGTCTTTCTTTTGTCTTTCTTTCTTCTTTCTTTCTTCTTTTTTTCTTCTTTCTTTCTTTCTTCTTTCTTTCTTCTTTCTTACTACTTTCTTTCTTACTTCTTTCTTACGTCTTTCTTACTTCTTTCTTACTTCTTTCTAACTTCTTTCTTACTTCTTTCTTACTTCCTTCTAACTTCTTTCTTACTTCTTTCTTACTTCTTTCTAACTTCTTTCTTTCTTCTTTCTTTCTTCTTTATTTCTTCTTTCTTTCTTCTTTCTTACTTCTTTCTTACTTCTTTCTAACTTCTTTCTTTCTTCTTTCTTTCTTCTTTTTTATTTCTTTCTTCTTTCTTACTCCTTTCTTTCTTACTTCTTTCTTACTTCTTTCTTACTTCTTTCTTACTTCTTTCTTACTTCTTTCTTTCTTAATTCTTTCGTACTTCTTTCTTACTTCTTTCTTTCTTACTTCTTTCTTACTTCTTTCTTACTTCTTTCTTACTTCTTTCCTACTTCTTTCTTACTTCTTTCTTCTTTCTTTCTTACTTCTTTCTTACTTCTTTCTTACTTCTTTCTTTCTTCTTACTTTCTTCTTTCTTACTTCTTTCTTTCTTACTTCTTTCTTTCTTCTTTCTTACTTTTTCTTACTTATTTCTAACTTCTTTCTTACTTCTTTCTTACTTCTTTCTTACTTCTTTCTAACTTCTTTCTTACTTCTTTATTACTTCTTTCTAACTTATTTTTCTTCTTTCTTTCTTCTTTATTTCTTCTTTCTTTCTTACTTTTTTCTTACTTCTTTCTTACTTCTTTCTTTCTTACTTCTTTCGTACTTCTTTTGTACTTCTTTCTTTCTTTCTTCTTTCTTCCTTCTTACTTCTTTCTTACTTCTTTCTTACTTCTTTCTTACTTCTTTCTTCTTTCTGACTTCTTTCTTACTTATTTCTTCTTTCTTACTTCTTTCTTACTTCTTTCTCACTTCTTTCTTACTTCTTTCTAACTTCTTTCTTTCTTCTTTCTTTCTTCTTTTTTATTTCTTTCTTCTTTCTTACTCCTTTCTTTCTTAATTCTTTCTTACTTCTTTCTTACTTCTTTCTTACTTCTTTCTTACTTCTTTCTTACTTCTTTCTTACTTCTTTCTTACTTCTTTCTAACTTCTTTTTTCTCCTTTTTTTCTTCTTTCTTTCATCTTTCTTTCTTACTTCTCTCTTACTTCTTTCTTACTTCTTTCTTTCTTAATTCTTTCGTACTTCTTTCTTACTTCTTTCTTTCTTACTTCTTTCTTACTTATTTCTTACTTCTTTCTTACTTCTTTCCTACTTCTTTCTTACTTCTTTCTTCTTTCTTTCTTACTTCTTTCTTACTTCTTTCTTACTTCTTTCTTTCTTCTTACTTTCTTCTTTCTTACTTCTTTCTTTCTTACTTCTTTCTTTCTTCTTTCTTACTTTTTCTTACTTATTTCTAACTTCTTTCTTACTTCTTTCTTACTTCTTTCTTACTTCTTTCTAACTTCTTTCTAACTTCTTTCTTTCTTCTTTCTTTCTTCTTTCTTTCTTCTTTCTTTCTTCTTTCTTACTCCTTTCTTTCTTACTTCTTTCTTACTTCTTTCTTACTTCTTTCTTACTTCTTTCTTACTTCTTTCTTACTTTTTTCTAACTTCTTTTTTCTCCTTTCTTTCTTCTTTCTTTCATCTTTCTTTCTTACTTCTTTCATACTTCTTTCTTTCGTAATTCTTTCGTACTTCTTTCTTACTTCTTTCTTTCTTACTTCTTTCTTACTTCTTTCTTACTTCTTTCTGACTTCTTTCTGACTTCTTTCTTAAATCTTTCTTCTTTCTTTCTTAATTCTTTCTTACTTCTTTCTTTCTTCTTACTTTTTTCTTTCTTACTTCTTTCTTTCTTACTTCTTTCTTACTTCTTTCTTACTTCTTTCTTACTTCTTTCTTACTTCTTTCTTACTTCTAACTTCTTTTTTCTTCTTTCTTTCTTCTTTCTTTCTTCTTTCTTTCTTCTTTCTTTCTTGCTTCTTTCTTACTTCTTTCTTACTTCTTTCTTTCTTAATTCTTTCTTACTTCTTTCTTAATTCTTTCTTACTTCTTTCTTACTTCTTTCTTACTTCTTTCTTACTTCTTTCTAACTTCTTTTTTCTCCTTTCTTTCTTCTTTCTTTCTTCTTTCTTTCTTACTTCTTTCTTACTTCTTTCTTACTTCTTTCTTTCTTAATTCTTTCGTAATTCTTTCTTACTTCTTTCTTTCTTACTTCTTTCTTACTTCATTCTTACTTCTTTCCTACTTCTTTCTTACTTCTTTCTTCTTTCTTTCTTACTTCTTTCTTAATTCTTTCTTACTTCTTTCTTACTTCTTTCTTTCTTCTTACTTTCTTCTTTCTTAATTCTTTCTTTCTTACTTCTTTCTTTCTTCTTTCTTACTTTTTCTTACTTCTTTCTAACTTCTTTCTTACTTCTTTCTTACTTCTTTCTTACTTCTTTCTTACTTCTTTCTAACTTCTTTCTTTCTTCTTCTTTCTTCTTTCTTTCTTCTTTCTTCTTTCTTACTTCTTTCTTTCTTACTTCTTTCTTACATCTTTCTTACTTCTTTCTTACTTCTTTCTTACTTCTTTCTAACTTCTTTTTTCTCCTTTCTTTCTACTTTCTTTCTTCTTTCTTTCTTCTTTCCATCTTCTTTCTTTCTTTCTTTCTTCTTTATTTCTTTCTCTCTACTTTCTTTCTTCTTTCTTTCTTCTGTCTTTCTTTTGTCTTTCTTTCTTCTTTCTTTCTTCTTTTTTTCTTCTTTCTTTCTTTCTTCTTTCTTTCTTCTTTCTTACTACTTTCTTTCTAACTTCTTTCTTACGTCTTTCTTACTTCTTTCTTACTTCTTTCTAACTTATTTCTTACTTCTTTCTTACTTCTTTCTAACTTCTTTATTTCTACTTTCTTTCTTCTTTCTTTCTTCTTTCTTTCTTCTTTCTTACTTCTTTCTTTCTTACTTATTCCTTCTTTCTTTCTTCTTTCTTACTTCTTTCTTTCTTACTTCTTTCTTACTTCTTTCTTACTTCTTTCTTACTTCTTTCTTACTTCTTTTTTCTTACTTCTTTCTTACTTCTTTCTTACTTCTTTCTTATTTCTTTCTTACTTCTTTCTAACTTCTTTCTTAATTCTTTCTCACTTCTTTCTTACTTCTTTCTAACTTCTTTCTTTCTTCTTTCTTTCTTCTTTTTTATTTCTTTCTTCTTTCTTACTCCTTTCTTTCTTACTTCTTTCTTACTTCTTTCTTACTTCTTTCTTACATCTTTCTTAATTCTTTCTTACTTCTTTCTTACTTGTTTCTTACTTCTTTCTAACTTCTTTCTTCTCCTTTCTTTCTTCTTTCTTTCATCTTTCTTTCTTACTTCTTTCTTACTTCCTTCTTACTTCTTTCTTTCTTAATTCTTTCGTACTTCTTTCTTACTTCTTTCTTTCTTACTTCTTTCTTACTTCTTTCTTACTTCTTTCCTACTTCTTTCTTACTTCCTTCTTCTTTCTTTCTTACTTCTTTCTTACTTCTTTCTTACTTCTTTCTTTCTTCTTACTTTCTTCTTTCTTACTTCTTTCTTTCTTACTTCTTTCTTTCTTCTTTCTTACTTTTTCTTACTTATTTCTAACTTCTTTCTTACTTCTTTCTTACTTCTTTCTTACTTCTTTCTAACTTCTTTCTTTCTTCTTTCTTTCTTCTTTCTTTCTTCTTTCTTACTCCTTTCTTTCTTACTTCTTTCTTACTTCTTTCTTACTTCTTTCTTACTTCTTTCTTACTTCTTTCTTACTTTTTTCTAACTTCTTTTTTCTCCTTTCTAACTTCTTTCTTTCTTCTTTCTTTCTTCTTTCTTTCTTCTTTCTTACTCCTTTCTTTCTTACTTCTTTCTTACTTCTTTCTTACTTCTTTCTTACTTCTTTCTTACTTCTTTCTTACTTCTTTCCTACTTCTTTCTTACTTCTTTCTTCTTTCTTTCTTACTTCTTTTTTACTTCGTTCTTAATTCTTTCTTACTTCTTTATTCTTCTTTCTTACTTCTTTATTACTTCTTTCTTACTTCTTTCTGACTTCTTTCTTACTTCTTTCTTCTTTCTTTCTTACTTCTTTCTTACTTCTTTCTTACTTCTTTCTTACTTCTTTCTTACTTCTTTCTTACTTCTTTCTTACTTCTCTCTAACTTCTTTTTTCTCCCTTCTTTCTTCTTTCTTTCTTCTTTCTTTCTTACTTCTTTCTTACTTCTTTCTTACTTCTTTCTTTTGTAATTCTTTCGTATTCTTTCTTACTTCTTTCTTTCTTACTTCTTTCTTACTTCTTTCTTACTTCTTTCCTACTTCTTTCTTACTTCTTTCTTCTTTCTTTCTTACTTCTTTCTTACTTCTTTCTTACTTCTTTCTTACTTCTTTCTTTCTTCTTACTTTCTTCTTTCTTACTTCTTTCCTTCTTACTTCTTTCTTTCCTCTTTCTTACTTTTTCTTACTTCTTTCTAACTTCTTTCTTACTTCTTTCTTTCTTCTTTCTTACTTCTTTCTTACTTCTTTCTAACTTATTTCTTTCTTTTTTCTTTCTTCTTTCTTTCTTCCTTCTTTCTTCTTTCTTACTTCTTTCTTTCTTACTTCTTTCTTACTTCTTTCTTACTTCTTTCTTACATCTTTCTTACTTCTTTCTAACTTCTTTTTTCTTTCTTTCTTACTTCTTTCTTTCTTTCTTCTTTCTTTCTTCCTTCTTTCTTCTTTCTTATTCCTTTCTTTCTTACTTCTTTCTTACTTCTTTCTTACTTCTTCCTTACTTCTTTCTTTCTTCTTACTTCTTTCCTTCTTACTTCTTTCCTTCTTACTTCTTTCTTTCTTCTTTCTTACTTTTTCTTACTTCTTTCTAACTTCTTTCTTACTTCTTTCTTACTTCTTTCTTACTTCTTTCTTAATTCTTTCTAACTTCTTTCTTTCTTTTTTCTTTCTTCTTTCTTTCTTCCTTCTTACTTCTTTCTTACTTTTTTCTAACTTCTTTTTTCTCCTTTCTTTCTTCTTTCTTTCATCTTTCTTTCTTAATTCTTTCTTACTTCTTTCTTATTTTTTTCCTTTGTAATTCTTTCGTACTTCTTTCTTACTTCTTTCTTTCTTACTTCTTTCTTACTTCTTTCTTCCTTCTTTTTGACTTCTTTCTTACTTCTTTTTTCTTTCTTTCTTACTTCTTTCTTTCTTCTTACTTTCTTCTTTCTTACTTCTTTCTTTCTTACTTCTTTCTTTCTTCTTTCTTACTTTTTCTTACTTATTTCTAACTTCTTTCTTACTTCTTTCTTACTTCTTTCTTACTTCTTTCTAACTTCTTTCTTTCTTCTTTCTTTCTTCTTTCTTTCTTCTTTCTTACTCCTTTCTTTCTTACTTCTTTCTTACTTCTTTCTTACTTCTTTCTTACTTCTTTCTTACTTTTTTCTAACTTCTTTTTTCTCCTTTCTTTCTTCTTTCTTTCATCTTTCTTTCTTAATTCTTTCTTACTTCTTTCTAACTTCTTTCTTACTTCTTTCTTCTTTCTTTTTTACTTCTTTCTTACTTCTTTCTTACTTCTTTCTGACATCTTTCTTACTTCTTTCCTACTTCTTTCTTACTTCTTTCTTCTTTCTTTCTTTCTTCTTTCTTACTTCTTTCTTACTTCTTTCTTTCTTACTTCTTTCTTACTTCTTTCTTACTTCTTTCCTACTTCTTTCTTACTTCTTTCTTCTTTCTTTCTTTCGTCTTTCTTACTTCTTTCTTACTTCTTTCTTACTTCTTTCTTTCTTCTTACTTTCTTCTTTCTTACTTCTTTCCTTCTTACTTCTTTCTTTATTCTTTCTTACTTTTTCTTACTTCTTTCTATCTTCTTTCTTTCTTTTTTCTTTCTTCTTTCTTTCTTCCTTCTTTCTTCTTTCTTACTTCTTTCTTTCTTACTTCTTTCTTACTTCTTTCTTACTTCTTTCTTACATCTTTCTTACTTCTTTCTAACTTCTTTTTTCTCCTTTCTTTCTTCTTTCTTTCTTCTTTCTTTCTTACTTCTTTCTTAATTCTTTCTGACTTCTTTCTTACTTCTTTCTTCTTTCTTTCTTACTTCTTTCTTACTTCTTTCTTACTTCTAACTTTTTTCTTTCTTCTTTCTTTCTTACTTCTTTCTTACTTCTTTCTTATTTCTTTCTTACTTCTTTCTTACTTCTTTCTAACTTCTTTTTTCTCCTTTCTTTCTTCTTTCTTTCATATTTCTTTCTTATTTCTTTCTTACTTCTTTCTTACATCTTTCTTACTTCTTTCTAACTTCTTTTTTCTCCTTTCTTTCTTCTTTCTTTCTTCTTTCTTTCTTACTTCTTTCTTACTTCTTTCTTAGTTCTTTCTTACTTCTTTCTAACTTCTTTCTTTCTTCTTTCTTCTTTCTTTCTTCTTTCTTACTCCTTTCTTTCTTACTTCTTTCTTACTTCTTTCTTACTTCTTTCTTACTTCTTTCTTACTTCTTTCTTACTTCTTTCTTACTTCTTTCTAACTTCTTTCTTTCTTCTTTCTTCTTTCTTTCTTCTTTCTTACTGCTTTCTTTCTTACTTCTTTCTTACTTCTTTCTTACTTCTTTCTTACTTCTTTCTTACTTCTTTCTTACTTATTTCTTACTTCTTTCTAACTTCTTTTTTCTCCTTTCTTTCTTCTTTCTTTCATCTTTCTTTCTTACTTCTTTATTACTTCTTTCTAACTTCTTTCTTTCTTAATTCTTTCGTACTTCTTTCTTACTTCTTTCTTTCTTACTTCTTTCTTATTTCTTTCTTACTTCATTCTTACTTCTTTCTTACTTCTTTCTTACTTCTTTCTTTCTTCTTTCTTACTTCTTTCTTACTTCTTTCTTACTTCTTTCTTACTTCTTTCTTCTTTTTTCTTACTTCTTTCTTACTTCTTTCTTACTTCTTTCTTTCTTCTTACTTTCTTCTTTCCTACTTCTTTCTTTCTTACTTCTTTCTTACTTCTTTCTTACTTCTTTCTTACTTCTTTCTTACTTCTTTCTAACTTCTTTTTTCTTCTTTCTTTCTTCTTTCTTTCTTCTTTCTTTCTTCTTTCTTTCTTACTTCTTTCTTACTTATTTCTTACTTCTTTCTTTCTTAATTCTTTCGTACTTCTTTCTTACTTCTTTCTTACTTCTTTCTTACTTCTTTCTTACTTCTTTCCTACTTCTTTCTTACTTCTTTCTTCTTTCTTTCTTAATTCTTTCTTACTTCTTTCTTACTTCTTTCTTACTTCTTTCTTTCTTCTTTCTTACTTCTTTCTTACTTCTTTCTTACTTCTTTCTTACTTCTTTCTGACTTCTTTCTTACTTCTTTCTTCTTTCTTTCTTACTTCTTTCTTACTTCTTTCTTACTTCTTTCTTACTTCTTTCTTTCTTCTTTCTTTTTCTTTCTTTCTTATTTCTTACTTCTTTCTTACTTACTTCTTTCTTACTTCTTTCTTACTTTTTTCTTACTTCTTTCTTACTTCTTTCTTTCTTCTTTCTTACTTCTTTCTAACTTCTTTTTTCTTCTTTCTTTCTTCTTTATTTCTTCTTTCTTTCTTACTTCTTTCTTACTTCTTTCTTACTTCTTTCTTTCTTACTTCTTTCGTACTTCTTTTGTACTTCTTTCTTTCTTACTTCTTTCTTACTTCTTTCTTACTTCTTTCTTACATCTTTCTTACTTCTTTCTGACTTCTTTCTTACATATTTCTTCTTTCTTACTTCTTTCTTACTTCTTTCTTACTTCTTTCTTACTTCTTTCTAACTTCTTTCTTTCTTCTTTCTTACTTCTTTCTTACTTCTTTCTTTCTTACTTCTTTCTTAATTCTTTTTTACTTCTCTCTTACTTCTTTCTAACTTCTTTCTTTCTTCTTTCTTTCTTTTTTCATTCTTACTTCTTTCTTTCTTCTTTCTTACTTCTTTCGTACTTCTTTCTTACTTTTTCCTTACTTCTTTATTCTTTCTTTTTTACTTCTTTCTTACTTCTTTCTTTCTTCATTCTTAATTCTTTCTTTCTTTCTTCTTTCTTTCTTCTTTCTTTCTTTCTTTCTTCTTTCTTTCTTCTTTCTTTCTTCTCTCTTTCTTCTTTCTTTCTTCTTTATTTCTTTCTTCTTTCTTTCTTCTTTCTTCTTTCTTTCTTCTTTCTTTCTTCTTTCATTCTTCTTTCTTTCTTTCTTTCTTCTTTATTTCTTTCTCTCTACTTTCTTTCTTCTTTCTTTCTTCTGTCTTTCTTTCGTCTTTCTTTCTTCTTTCTTTCTTCTTTTTTTCTTCTTTCTTTCTTTCTTCTTTCTTTCTTCTTTCTTACTTCTTTCTTCCTTACTTCTTTCTTACGTCTTTCTTACTTCTTTCTTACTTCTTTCTAACTTCTTTCTTACTTCTTTCTTACTTCTTTCTAACTTCTTTCTTTCTTTTTTCTTTCTTCTTTCTTTCTTCTTTCTTTCTTCTTTCTTACTTCTTTCTTTCTTACTTTTTTCTCCTTTCTTTCTTCTTTCTTTCTTCTTTCTTTCTTACATCTTTCTTACTTCTTTCTTACTTCTTTCTTTCTTAATTCTTTCGTACTTCTTTCTTATTTCTTTCTTTCTTAGTTCTTTCTTACTTCTTTCTTACTTCTTTCCTACTTCTTCCTTACTTCTTTCTTCTTTCTTTCTTACTTTTTTCTTACTTCTTTCTTACTTCTTTCTTACTTCTTTCTTTCTTCTTACTTTCTTCTTTCTTACTTCTTTCTTTCTTACTTCTTTCTTTCTTCTTTCTTACTTATTCTTACTTCTTTCGAACTTCTTTCTTACTTCTTTCTTACTTCTTTCTTACTTCTTTATAACTTCTTCCTTTCTTCTTTCTTTCTTCTTTCTTTCTTCTTTCTTTCTTCTTTCTTACTTCTTTCTTTCTTACTTCTTTCTTACTTCTTTCTTACTTCTTTCTTACTTCTTTCTTACTTCTTTCTTTCTTCTTTCTTTCTTCTTTCTTTCTTCTTTCTTACTCCTTTCTTTCTTACTTCTTTCTTACTTCTTTCTTACTTCTTTCTTACTTCTTTCTTTCTTCTTACTTTCTTCTTTCTTACTTCTTTCCTTCTTACTTCTTTCTTTATTCTTTCTTACTTTTTCTTACTTCTTTCTATCTTCTTTCTTTCTTTTTTCTTTCTTCTTTCTTTCTTCCTTCTTTCTTCTTTCTTACTTCTTTCTTTCTTACTTCTTTCTTACTTCTTTCTTACTTCTTTCTTACATCTTTCTTACTTCTTTCTAACTTCTTTTTTCTCCTTTCTTTCTTCTTTCTTTCTTCTTTCTTTCTTACTTCTTTCTTAATTCTTTCTGACTTCTTTCTTACTTCTTTCTTCTTTCTTTCTTACTTCTTTCTTACTTCTTTCTTACTTCTTTCTTACTTCTTTCTTTCTTCTTTCTTACTTCTTTCTTACTTCTTTCTTACTTCTTTCTTACTTCTTTCTTCTTTTTTCTTACTTCTTTCTTACTTCTTTCTTACTTCTTTCTTTCTTCTTACTTTCTTCTTTCCTACTTCTTTCTTTCTTACTTCTTTCTTACTTCTTTCTTACTTCTTTCTTACTTCTTTCTAACTTCTTTTTTCTTCTTTCTTTCTTGTTTCTTTCTTCTTTCTTTATTCTTTCTTTCTTACTTCTTTCTTACTTATTTCTTACTTCTTTCTTTCTTAATTCTTTCGTACTTCTTTCTTACTTCTTTCTTACTTCTTTCTTACTTCTTTCTTACTTCTTTCCTACTTCTTTCTTACTTCTTTCTTCTTTCTTTCTTAATTCTTTCTTACTGCTTTCTTACTTCTTTCTTACTTCTTTCTTTCTTCTTTCTTACTTCTTTCTTACTTCTTTCTTACTTCTTTCTGACTTCTTTCTTACATATTTCTTCTTTCTTACTTCTTTCTTACTTCTTTCTTACTTCTTTCTTACTTCTTTCTAACTTCTTTCTTACTTCTTTCTTACTTCTTTGTAACTTCTTTCGTTCTTCTTTCTTTCTTCTTTCTTTCTTACTTCTTTCTTACTTCTTTCTTACTTCTTTCTTTCTTACTTCTTTCTTAATTCTTTTTTACTTCTCTCTTACTTCTTTCTAACTTCTTTCTTTCTTCTTTCTTTCTTTTTTCATTCTTACTTCTTTCTTTCTTCTTTCTTACTTCTTTCGTACTTCTTTCTTACTTTTTCCTTACTTCTTTATTCTTTCTTTTTTACTTCTTTCTTACTTCTTTCTTTCTTCATTCTTAATTCTTTCTTTCTTTCTTCTTTCTTTCTTCTTTCTTTCTTTCTTTCTTCTTTCTTTCTTCTTTCTTTCTTCTCTCTTTCTTCTTTCTTTCTTCTTTATTTCTTTCTTCTTTCTTTCTTCTTTCTTCTTTCTTTCTTCTTTCTTTCTTCTTTCATTCTTCTTTCTTTCTTTCTTTCTTCTTTATTTCTTTCTCTCTACTTTCTTTCTTCTCTCTTTCTTCTGTCTTTCTTTCGTCTTTCTTTCTTCTTTCTTTCTTCTTTTTTCTTCTTTCTTTCTTTCTTCTCTCTTTCTTCTTTCTTACTTCTTTCTTCCTTACTTCTTTCTTACGTCTTTCTTACTTCTTTCTTACTTCTTTCTAACTTCTTTCTTACTTCTTTCTAACTTCTTTCTTACTTCTTTCTTACTTCTTTCTAACTTCTTTCTTTCTTATTTCTTTCTTCTTTCTTTCTTCTTTCTTTCTTCTTTCTTACTTCTTTCTTTCTTACTTTTTTCTCCTTTCTTTCTTCTTTCTTTCTTCTTTCTTTCTTACATCTTTCTTACTTCTTTCTTACTTCTTTCTTTCTTAATTCTTTCGTACTTCTTTCTTATTTCTTTCTTTCTTAGTTCTTTCTTACTTCTTTCTTACTTCTTTCCTACTTCTTCCTTACTTCTTTCTTCTTTCTTTCTTACTTTTTTCTTACTTCTTTCTTACTTCTTTCTTACTTCTTTCTTTCTTCTTACTTTCTTCTTTCTTACTTCTTTCTTTCTTACTTCTTTCTTTCTTCTTTCTTACTTATTCTTACTTCTTTCGAACTTCTTTCTTACTTCTTTCTTACTTCTTTCTTACTTCTTTATAACTTCTTCCTTTCTTCTTTCTTTCTTCTTTCTTTCTTCTTTCTTTCTTCTTTCTTACTTCTTTCTTTCTTACTTCTTTCTTACTTCTTTCTTTCTTCTTTCTTTCTTCTTTCTTTCTTCTTTCTTTCTTCTTTCTTACTCCTTTCTTTCTTACTTCTTTCTTACTTCTTTCTTACTTCTTTCTTACTTCTTTCTTACTTCTTTCTTACTTCTTTCTAACTTCTTTTTTCTCCTTTCTTTCTTCTTTCTTTCATCTTTCTTTCTTACTTCTTTCTTACTTCTTTCTTACTTCTTTCTTTCTTAATTCTTTCGTACTTCTTTCTTACTTCTTTCTTACTTCTTTCTTTCTTCTTTCTTACTTCTTCCTTACTTCTTTCTTACTTCTTTCTTCTTTCTTTCTTACTTCTTTCTTACTTCTTTCTTACTTCTTTCTTTCTTCTTACTTTCTTCTTTCCTTCTTCTTTCTTTCTTACTTCTTTCTTACTTCTTTCTTACTTCTTTCTTCTTTCTTACTTCTTTCTAACTTCTTTTTTCTTCTTTCTTTCTTCTTTCTTTCTTCTTTCTTTCTTACTTCTTTCTTACTTCTTTCTTACTTCTTTCTTTCTTAATTCTTTCGTACTTTTTTCTTACTTCTTTCTTTCTTACTTCTTTCTTACTTCTTTCTTACTTCTTTCTTACTTCTTTCTTACTTCTTTCCTACTTCTTTCTTACTTCTTTCTTCTTTCTTAATTCTTTCTTACTTCTTTCTTACTTCTTTCTTACTTCTTTCTAACTTCTTTCTTACTTCTTTCTTACTTCTTTCTAACTTCTTTCTTACTTCTTTCTTACTTCTTTCTAACTTCTTTCTTTCTTTTTTCTTTCTTCTTTCTTTCTTCTTTCTTTCTTCTTTCTTTCTTCTTTCTTTCTTACATCTTTCTTACCTCTTTCTTACTTCTTTCTTTCTTAATTCTTTCGTACTTCTTTCTTATTTCTTTCTTTCTTACTTCTTTCTTACTTCTTTCTTCCTTCTTTCTTACTTCTTCCTTACTTCTTTCTTACTTCTTTCTTTCTTCTTTCTTACGTCTTTCTTTCTTAATTCTTTCGTACTTCTTTCTTACTTCTTTCTTTCTTACTTCTTTCTTACTTATTTCTTCTTTCTTACTTCTTTCTTACTTCTTTCTTACTTCTTGCTTTCTTCTTTCTTACTTCTTTCTTACTTCTTTCTTACTTCTTTCTTACTTCTTTCTTCATTCTTTCTTACTTCTTTCTTACTTCTTTCTTACTTCTTTCTTTCTTCTTACTTTCTTCTTTCCTACTTCTTTCTTTCTTACTTCTTTCTTACTTCTTTCTTACTTCTTTCTTACTTCTTTCTTTCTTACTTCTTTCTAACTTCTTTCTTTCTTAATTCTTTCGTACTTTTTTCTTACTTCTTTCTTTCTTACTTCTTTCTTACTTCTTTCTTACTTCTTTCTTACTTCTTTCCTACTTCTTTCTTACTTCTTTCTTCTTTCTTTCTTAATTCTTTCTTACTTCTTTCTTACTTCTTTCTTACTTCTTTCTTTCTTCTTTCTTACTTCTTTCTTACTTCTTTCTTACTTCTTTCTTACTTCTTTCTGACTTCTTTCTTACTTCTTTCTTCTTTCTTTCTTACTTCTTTCTTACTTCTTTCTTACTTCTTTCTTACTTCTTTCTTACTTCTTTCTTACTTCTTTCTTCTTTCTTTTTCTTTCTTTCTTATTTCTTACTTCTTTCTTTCTTACTTCTTTCTTACTTCTTTCTTACTTCTTTCTTACTTCTTTCTAACTTCTTTTTTCTCCTTTCTTTCTTCTTTCTTTCATCTTTTTTCCTTACTTCTTTCTTACTTCTTTCTTACTTCTTTCTTACTTCTTTCTTACTTCTTTCTAACTTCTTTTTTCTCCTTTCTTTCTTCTTTCTTTCATCTTTCTTTCTTACTTCTTTATTACTTCTTTCTAACTTCTTTCTTTCTTAATTCTTTCGTACTTCTTTCTTACTTCTTTCTTTCTTACTTCTTTCTTATTTCTTTCTTACTTCTTTCTTACTTCTTTCTTACTTCTTTCTTACTTCTTTCTTTCTTCTTTCTTACTTCTTTCTTACTTCTTTCTTACTTCTTTCTTACTTCTTTCTTCTTTTTTCTTACTTCTTTCTTACTTCTTTCTTACTTCTTTCTTTCTTCTTACTTTCTTCTTTCCTACTTCTTTCTTTCTTACTTCTTTCTTACTTCTTTCTTACTTCTTTCTTACTTCTTTCTTACTTCTTTCTAACTTCTTTTTTCTTCTTTCTTTCTTCTTTCTTTCTTCTTTCTTTCTTCTTTCTTTCTTACTTCTTTCTTACTTATTTCTTACTTCTTTCTTTCTTAATTCTTTCGTACTTCTTTCTTACTTCTTTCTTACTTCTTTCTTACTTCTTTCTTACTTCTTTCCTACTTCTTTCTTACTTCTTTCTTCTTTCTTTCTTAATTCTTTCTTACTTCTTTCTTACTTCTTTCTTACTTCTTTCTTTCTTCTTTCTTACTTCTTTCTTACTTCTTTCTTACTTCTTTCTTACTTCTTTCTTACTTCTTTCTGACTTCTTTCTTACTTCTTTCTTCTTTCTTTCTTACTTCTTTCTTACTTCTTTCTTACTTCTTTCTTACTTCTTTCTTTCTTCTTTCTTTTTCTTTCTTTCTTATTTCTTACTTCTTTCTTACTTACTTCTTTCTTACTTCTTTCTTACTTTTTTCTTACTTCTTTCTTACTTCTTTCTTTCTTCTTTCTTACTTCTTTCTAACTTCTTTTTTCTTCTTTCTTTCTTCTTTATTTCTTCTTTCTTTCTTACTTCTTTCTTACTTCTTTCTTACTTCTTTCTTTCTTACTTCTTTCGTACTTCTTTTCTACTTCTTTCTTTCTTACTTCTTTCTTACTTCTTTCTTACTTCTTTCTTACATCTTTCTTACTTCTTTCTGACTTCTTTCTTACATATTTCTTCTTTCTTACTTCTTTCTTACTTCTTTCTTACTTCTTTCTTACTTCTTTCTAACTTCTTTCTTACTTCTTTCTTATTTCTTTGTAACTTCTTTCGTTCTTCTTTCTTTCTTCTTTCTTTCTTACTTCTTTCTTACTTCTTTCTTACTTCTTTCTTTCTTACTTCTTTCTTAATTCTTTTTTACTTCTCTCTTACTTCTTTCTAACTTCTTTCTTTCTTCTTTCTTTCTTTTTTCATTCTTACTTCTTTCTTTCTTCTTTCTTACTTCTTTCGTACTTCTTTCTTACTTTTTCCTTACTTCTTTATTCTTTCTTTTTTACTTCTTTCTTACTTCTTTCTTTCTTCATTCTTAATTCTTTCTTTCTTTCTTCTTTCTTTCTTCTTTCTTTCTTTCTTTCTTATTTCTTTCTTCTTTCTTTCTTCTCTCTTTCTTCTTTCTTTCTTCTTTATTTCTTTCTTCTTTCTTTCTTCTTTCTTCTTTCTTTCTTCTTTCTTTCTTCTTTCATTCTTCTTTCTTTCTTTCTTTCTTCTTTATTTCTTTCTCTCTACTTTCTTTCTTCTTTCTTTCTTCTGTCTTTCTTTCTTCTTTCTTTCTTCTTTTTTTCTTCTTTCTTTCTTTCTTCTCTCTTTCTTCTTTCTTACTTCTTTCTTCCTTACTTCTTTCTTACGTCTTTCTTACTTCTTTCTTACTTCTTTCTAACTTCTTTCTTACTTCTTTCTAACTTCTTTCTTACTTCTTTCTTACTTCTTTCTAACTTCTTTCTTTCTTTTTTCTTTCTTCTTTCTTTCTTCTTTCTTTCTTCTTTCTTACTTCTTTCTTTCTTACTTTTTTCTCCTTTCTTTCTTCTTTCTTTCTTCTTTCTTTCTTACATCTTTCTTACTTCTTTCTTACTTCTTTCTTTCTTAATTCTTTCGTACTTCTTTCTTATTTCTTTCTTTCTTAGTTCTTTCTTACTTCTTTCTTACTTCTTTCCTACTTCTTCCTTACTTCTTTCTTCTTTCTTTCTTACTTTTTTCTTACTTCTTTCTTACTTCTTTCTTACTTCTTTCTTTCTTCTTACTTTCTTCTTTCTTACTTCTTTCTTTCTTACTTCTTTCTTTCTTCTTTCTTACTTATTCTTACTTCTTTCGAACTTCTTTCTTACTTCTTTCTTACTTCTTTCTTACTTCTTTCTTACTTCTTTATAACTTCTTCCTTTCTTCTTTCTTTCTTCTTTCTTTCTTCTTTCTTTCTTCTTTCTTACTTCTTTCTTTCTTACTTCTTTCTTACTTCTTTCTTTCTTCTTTCTTTCTTCTTTCTTTCTTCTTTCTTTCTTCTTTCTTACTCCTTTCTTTCTTACTTCTTTCTTACTTCTTTCTTACTTCTTTCTTACTTCTTTCTTACTTCTTTCTTACTTCTTTCTAACTTCTTTTTTCTCCTTTCTTTCTTCTTTCTTTCATCTTTCTTTCTTACTTCTTTCTTACTTCTTTCTTACTTCTTTCTTTCTTAATTCTTTCGTACTTCTTTCTTACTTCTTTCTTACTTCTTTCTTTCTTCTTTCTTACTTCTTCCTTACTTCTTTCTTACTTCTTTCTTCTTTCTTTCTTACTTCTTTCTTACTTCTTTCTTACTTCTTTCTTTCTTCTTACTTTCTTCTTTCCTTCTTCTTTCTTTCTTACTTCTTTCTTACTTCTTTCTTACTTCTTTCTTCTTTCTTACTTCTTTCTAACTTCTTTTTTCTTCTTTCTTTCTTCTTTCTTTCTTCTTTCTTTCTTACTTCTTTCTTACTTCTTTCTTACTTCTTTCTTTCTTAATTCTTTCGTACTTTTTTCTTACTTCTTTCTTTCTTACTTCTTTCTTACTTCTTTCTTACTTCTTTCTTACTTCTTTCTTACTTCTTTCCTACTTCTTTCTTACTTCTTTCTTCTTTCTTAATTCTTTCTTACTTCTTTCTTACTTCTTTCTTACTTCTTTCTAACTTCTTTCTTACTTCTTTCTTACTTCTTTCTAACTTCTTTCTTACTTCTTTCTTACTTCTTTCTAACTTCTTTCTTTCTTTTTTCTTTCTTCTTTCTTTCTTCTTTCTTTCTTCTTTCTTTCTTCTTTCTTTCTTACATCTTTCTTACCTCTTTCTTACTTCTTTCTTTCTTAATTCTTTCGTACTTCTTTCTTATTTCTTTCTTTCTTACTTCTTTCTTACTTCTTTCTTACTTCTTTCTTACTTCTTTCTTACTTCTTTCTTACTTCTTTCTTTCTTCTTTCTTACTTCTTTCTTTCTTAATTCTTTCGTACTTCTTTCTTACTTCTTTCTTTCTTACTTCTTTCTTACTTCTTTCTTCTTTCTTACTTCTTTCTTACTTCTTTCTTACTTCTTGCTTTCTTCTTTCTTACTTCTTTCTTACTTCTTTCTTACTTCTTTCTTACTTCTTTCTTACTTCTTTCTTCATTCTTTCTTACTTCTTTCTTACTTCTTTCTTACTTCTTTCTTTCTTCTTACTTTCTTCTTTCCTACTTCTTTCTTTCTTACTTCTTTCTTACTTCTTTCTTACTTCTTTCTTACTTCTTTCTTTCTTACTTCTTTCTAACTTCTTTCTTTCTTAATTCTTTCGTACTTTTTTCTTACTTCTTTCTTTCTTACTTCTTTCTTACTTCTTTCTTACTTCTTTCTTACTTCTTTCCTACTTCTTTCTTACTTCTTTCTTCTTTCTTTCTTAATTCTTTCTTACTTCTTTCTTACTTCTTTCTTACTTCTTTCTTTCTTCTTTCTTACTTCTTTCTTACTTCTTTCTTACTTCTTTCTTACTTCTTTCTGACTTCTTTCTTACTTCTTTCTTCTTTCTTTCTTACTTCTTTCTTACTTCTTTCTTACTTCTTTCTTACTTCTTTCTTACTTCTTTCTTACTTCTTTCTTCTTTCTTTTTCTTTCTTTCTTATTTCTTACTTCTTTCTTTCTTACTACTTTCTTACTTCTTTCTTACTTCTTTCTTACTTCTTTCTAACTTCTTTTTTCTCCTTTCTTTCTTCTTTCTTTCATCTTTTTTTCTTACTTCTTTCTTACTTCTTTCTTACTTCTTTCTTACTTCTTTCTTTCTTAATTCTTTCGTACTTCTTTCTTACTTCTTTCTTTCTTACTTCTTTCTTCTTTCTTTCTTACTTCTTTCTTACTTCTTTCTTACTTCTTTCTTTCTTCTTACTTTCTTCTTTCCTTCTTCTTTCTTTCTTACTTCTTTCTTACTTCTTTCTTACTTCTTTCTTCTTTCTTACTTCTTTCTAACTTCTTTTTTCTTCTTTCTTTCTTCTTTCTTTCTTCTTTCTTTCTTACTTCTTTCTTACTTCTTTCTTACTTCTTTCTTTCTTAATTCTTTCGTACTTTTTTCTTACTTCTTTCTTTCTTACTTCTTTCTTACTTCTTTCTTACTTCTTTCTTACTTCTTTCTTACTTCTTTCCTACTTCTTTCTTACTTCTTTCTTCTTTCTTAATTCTTTCTTACTTCTTTCTTACTTCTTTCTTACTTATTTCTAACTTCTTTCTTACTTCTTTCTTACTTCTTTCTAACTTCTATCTTACTTCTTTCTTACTTCTTTCTAACTTCTTTCTTTCTTTTTTCTTTCTTCTTTCTTTCTTCTTTCTTTCTTCTTTCTTTCTTCTTTCTTTCTTACATCTTTCTTACCTCTTTCTTACTTCTTTCTTTCTTAATTCTTTCGTACTTCTTTCTTATTTCTTTCTTTCTTACTTCTTTCTTACTTCTTTCTTACTTCTTTCTTACTTCTTTCTTACTTCTTTCTTTCTTCTTTCTTACTTCTTTCTTTCTTAATTCTTTCGTACTTCTTTCTTACTTCTTTCTTTCTTACTTTTTTCTTACTTCTTTCTTCTTTCTTACTTCTTTCTTACTTCTTTCTTACTTCTTGCTTTCTTCTTTCTTACTTCTTTCTTACTTCTTTCTTACTTCTTTCTTACTTCTTTCTTACTTCTTTCTTCATTCTTTCTTACTTCTTTCTTACTTCTTTCTTACTTCTTTCTTTCTTCTTACTTTCTTCTTTCCTACTTCTTTCTTTCTTACTTCTTTCTTACTTCTTTCTTACTTCTTTCTTACTTCTTTCTTTCTTACTTCTTTCTAACTTCTTTCTTTCTTAATTCTTTCGTACTTTTTTCTTACTTCTTTCTTTCTTACTTCTTTCTTACTTCTTTCTTACTTCTGTCTTACTTCTTTCCTACTTCTTTCTTACTTCTTTCTTCTTTCTTTCTTAATTCTTTCTTACTTCTTTCTTACTTCTTTCTTACTTCTTTCTTTCTTCTTTCTTACTTCTTTCTTACTTCTTTCTTACTTCTTTCTTACTTCTTTCTGACTTCTTTCTTACTTCTTTCTTCTTTCTTTCTTACTTCTTTCTTACTTCTTTCTTACTTCTTTCTTACTTCTTTCTTACTTCTTTCTTACTTCTTTCTTCTTTCTTTTTCTTTCTTTCTTATTTCTTACTTCTTTCTTTCTTACTTCTTTCTTACTTCTTTCTTACTTCTTTCTTACTTCTTTCTAACTTCTTTTTTCTCCTTTCTTTCTTCTTTCTTTCATCTTTTTTTCTTACTTCTTTCTTACTTCTTTCTTACTTCTTTCTTTCTTAATTCTTTCGTACTTCTTTCTTACTTCTTTCTTTCTTACTTCTTTCTTATTTCTTTCTTACTTCTTTCTTACTTCTTTCTTACTTCTTTCTTACTTCTTTCTTCTTTCTTTCTTACTTCTTTCTTACTTCTTTCTTACTTCTTTCTTTCTTCTTACTTTCTTCTTTCCTACTTCTTTCTTTCTTACTTCTTTCTTACTTCTTTCTTACTTCTTTCTTCTTTCTTACTTCTTTCTAACTTCTTTTTTCTTCTTTCTTTCTTCTTTCTTTCTTCTTTCTTTCTTACTTCTTTCTTACTTCTTTCTTACTTCTTTCTTACTTCTTTCTTACTTCTTTCCTACTTCTTTCTTACTTGTTTCTTCTTTCTTAATTCTTTCTTACTTCTTTCTTACTTCTTTCTTACTTCTTTCTAAATTCTTTCTTACTTCTTTCTTACTTCTTTCTAACTTCTTTCTTACTTCTTTCTTACTTCTTTCTAACTTCTTTCTTTCTTTTTTTTCTTCTTTCTTTCTTCTTTCTTTCTTCTTTCTTTCTTCTTTCTTTCTTACATCTTTCTTACTTCTTTCTTACTTCTTTCTTTCTTAATACTTTCATACTTCTTTCTTATTTCTTTCTTTCTTACTTCTTTCTTACTTCTTTCTTACTTCTTTCCTACTTCTTTCTTACTTCTTTCTTCTTTCTTTCTTACTTCTTTCTTACTTCTTTCTTACTTCTTGCTTACTTCATTCTTTCTTCTTTCTTTCTTCTTTCTTACTTCTTTCTTTTTTACTTCTTTCTTACTTCAGTCTTACTTCTTTCTTACTTCTTTCTTACTTCTTTCTTACTTCTTTCTAACTTCTTTTTTCTCCTTTCTTTCTTCTTTGTTTCTTCTTTCTTTCTTACTTCTTTCTTACTTATTTCTTAGTTCTTTCTTACTTCTTTCTTACTTCTTTCTAACTACTTTCTTACTTCTTTCTTACTTCTTTCTTACTTCTTTCTTACTTCTTTCTTACTTCTTTCTAACTTCTTTTTTCTCCTTTCTTTCTTCTTTCTTACATCTTTCTTTCTTACTTCTTTCTTACTTCTTTCTTACTTCTTTCTTACTTCTTTCTTTCTTCTTTCTTACTTCTTTCTTACTTCTTTCTTACTTCTTTCTTACTTCTTTCTTCTTTCTTTCTTACTTCTTTCTTACTTCTTTCTTACTTCTTTCTTACTTCTTGCTTTCTTCTTTCTTACTTCTTTCTTACTTCTTTCTTACTTCTTTCTTACTTCTTTCTTACTTCTTTCTTCATTCTTTCTTACTTCTTTCTTACTTCTTTCTTACTTCTTTCTTTCTTCTTACTTTCTTCTTTCCTACTTCTTTCTTTCTTACTTCTTTCTTACTTCTTTCTTACTTCTTTCTTACTTCTTTCTTTCTTACTTCTTTCTAACTTCTTTCTTTCTTAATTCTTTCGTACTTTTTTCTTACTTCTTTCTTTCTTACTTCTTTCTTACTTCTTTCTTACTTCTTTCTTACTTCTTTCCTACTTCTTTCTTACTTCTTTCTTCTTTCTTTCTTAATTCTTTCTTACTTCTTTCTTACTTCTTTCTTACTTCTTTCTTTCTTCTTTCTTACTTCTTTCTTACTTCTTTCTTACTTCTTTCTTACTTCTTTCTGACTTCTTTCTTACTTCTTTCTTCTTTCTTTCTTACTTCTTTCTTACTTCTTTCTTACTTCTTTCTTACTTCTTTCTTACTTCTTTCTTACTTCTTTCTTACTTCTTTCTTCTTTCTTTTTCTTTCTTTCTTATTTCTTACTTCTTTCTTTCTTACTTCTTTCTTACTTCTTTCTTACTTCTTTCTTACTTCTTTCTAACTTCTTTTTTCTCCTTTCTTTCTTCTTTCTTTCATCTTTTTTTCTTACTTCTTTCTTACTTCTTTCTTACTTCTTTCTTTCTTAATTCTTTCGTACTTCTTTCTTACTTCTTTCTTTCTTACTTCTTTCTTATTTCTTTCTTACTTCTTTCTTACTTCTTTCTTACTTCTTTCTTACTTCTTTCTTCTTTCTTTCTTACTTCTTTCTTACTTCTTTCTTACTTCTTTCTTTCTTCTTACTTTCTTCTTTCCTACTTCTTTCTTTCTTACTTCTTTCTTACTTCTTTCTTACTTCTTTCTTCTTTCTTACTTCTTTCTAACTTCTTTTTTCTTCTTTCTTTCTTCTTTCTTTCTTCTTTCTTTCTTACTTCTTTCTTACTTCTTTCTTACTTCTTTCTTACTTCTTTCCTACTTCTTTCTTACTTCTTTCTTCTTTCTTAATTCTTTCTTACTTCTTTCTTACTTCTTTCTTACTTCTTTCTAAATTCTTTCTTACTTCTTTCTTACTTCTTTCTAACTTCTTTCTTACTTCTTTCTTACTTCTTTCTAACTTCTTTCTTTCTTTTTTCTTTCTTCTTTCTTTCTTCTTTCTTTCTTCTTTCTTTCTTCTTTCTTTCTTACATCTTTCTTACTTCTTTCTTACTTCTTTCTTTCTTAATACTTTCATACTTCTTTCTTATTTCTTTCTTTCTTACTTCTTTCTTACTTCTTTCTTACTTCTTTCCTACTTCTTTCTTCTTTCTTCTTTCTTTCTTACTTCTTTCTTACTTCTTTCTTACTTCTTGCTTACTTCATTCTTTCTTCTTTCTTTCTTCTTTCTTACTTCTTTCTTTTTTACTTCTTTCTTACTTCAGTCTTACTTCTTTCTTACTTCTTTCTTACTTCTTTCTTACTTCTTTCTAACTTCTTTTTTCTCCTTTCTTTCTTCTTTGTTTCTTCTTTCTTTCTTACTTCTTTCTTACTTATTTCTTAGTTCTTTCTTACTTCTTTCTTACTTCTTTCTAACTACTTTCTTACTTCTTTCTTACTTCTTTCTTACTTCTTTCTTACTTCTTTCTTACTTCTTTCTAACTTCTTTTTTCTCCTTTCTTTCTTCTTTCTTACATCTTTCTTTCTTACTTCTTTCTTACTTCTTTCTTACTTCTTTCTTACTTCTTTCTTACTTCTTTCTTTCTTCTTTCTTACTTCTTTCTTACTTCTTTCTTACTTCTTTCTTACTTCTTTCTTCTTTCTTTCTTACTTCTTTCTTACTTCTTTCTTACTTCTTTCTTTCTTCTTACTTTCTTCTTTCCTACTTCTTTCTTTCTTACTTCTTTCTTACTTCTTTCTTACTTCTTTCTTACTTCTTTCTTTCTTACTTATTTCTTACTTACTTAGTTCTTACTTCTTTCTTACTTCTTTCTTACTTCTTTCTTACTTCTTTCTTACTTCTTTCTTACTCCTTTCTTACTTCTTTCTTACTTCTTTCTTACTTCTTTCTTTCTTAATTCTTTCGTACTTCTTTCTTACTTCTTTCTTTCTTACTTCTTTCTTACTTCTTTCTTACTTCTTTCTTTCTTAATTCTTTCTTACTTCTTTCTTACTTCTTTCTTACTTCTTTCCTACTTCTTTCTTCTTTCTTTCTTACTTCTTTCTTAGTTCTTTCTTACTTCTTTCTTTCTTCTTTCTTACTTCTTTCTTTCTTCTTTCTTACTTCTTTCTTACTTCTTTCTGACTTCTTTCTTACTTCTTTCTTCTTTCTTTCTTACTTCTTTCTTACTTCTTTCTTACTTCTTTCTTACTTCTTTCTTACTTCTTTCTTTCTTCTTTCTTTCTTCTTTCTTACTTCTTTCTTTCTTACCTCTTTCTTACTTCTTTCTTACTTCTTTCTTACTTCTTTCTTACTTCTTTCTAACTTCTTTTTTCTTCTTTCCTTCTTCTTTCTTTCTTCTTTCTTTCTTTCTTCTTTCTTACTGCTTTCTTACTTCTTTCTTTCTTAATTCTTTCGTACTTTTTTCTTACTTCTTTCTTTCTTACTTCTTTCTTACTTCTTTCTTACTTCTTTCTTACTTCTTTCTTACTTCTTTCTTTTTCTTTCTTTCTTATTTCTTACTTCTTTCTTACTTACTTCTTTCTTACTTCTTTCTTACTTTTTTCTTACTTCTTTCTAACTTCATTCTTTCTTCTTTCTTACTTCTTTCTAACTTCTTTTTTCTTCTTTCTTTCTTCTTTATTTCTTCTTTCTTTCTTACTTCTTTCTTACTTCTTTCTTACTTCTTTCTTACTTCTTTCTGACTTCTTTCTTACTTCTTTCTTCTTTCTTTCTGACTTCTTTCTTACTTCTTTCTTACTTCTTTCTTACTTCTTTCTTTCTTCTTTCTTACTTCTTTCTTTCTTACTACTTTCTTAATTCTTTCTTACTTCTTTCTTTCTTCTTACTTTCTTCTTTCTTACTTCTTTCTTTCTTACTTCTTTCTTCTTTCTTTCTTCTTTCTTTCTTACTTCTTTCTTATTTCTTTCTTTCTTCTTTCTTTCTTAATTCTTTCGTACTTCTTTCTTACTTCTTTCTTTCTTACTTCTTTCTTACTTCTTTCTTACTTCATTCTTACTTCTTTCCTACTACTTTCTTACTTCTTTCTTACTTCTATCTTAATTCTTTCTTTTTTTTCTTTCTTATTTCTTACTTCTTTCTTACTTACTTCTTTCTTACTTCTTTCTTACTATTTTCTTACTTCTTTCTTACTTTTTTCTTACTTCTTTCTTTCTTCTTTCTAACCTCTTTTTTCTTCTTTCTTTCTTCTTTCTTCCTTCTTTCTTTCTTACTTCTTTCTTACTTCTTTCTTTCTTACTTCTTTCGTACTTCTTTCGTACTTCTTTCTTTCTTACTTCTTTCTTACTTCTTTCTTACTTCTTTCTTACATCTTTCTTACTTCTTTCTTACTTCTTTCTTCTTTCTTACTTCATTCTTACTTCTTACTTTCTTCTTTCTGACTTCTTTCTTACTTCTATCTTCTTTCTTACTTCTTTCTTACTTCTTACTTCTTTCTAACTTCTTTTTTCTCCTTTCTTTCTTCTTTCTTTCTTCTTTCTTTCTTACTTCTTTCTTACTTCTTTCTTACTTCTTTCTTTCTTAATTCTTTCGTACTTATTTCTTACTTCTTTCTTTCTTACTTCTTTCTTACTTCTTTCCTACTTCTTTCATACTTCTTTCTTCTTTCTTTCTTACTTCTTTCTTACTTCTTTCTTACTTCTTTCTTTCTTACTTCTTTCTTTCTTCTTTCTTACTTTTTCTTACTTCTTTCTAACTACTTTCTTACGACTTTCTTACTTCTTTCTTACTTCTCTCTAACTTCTTTCTTTCTTCTCTCTTTCTTCTTTCTTTCTTCTTTCTTTCTTCTTTCTTACTTCTTTCTTTCTTACTTCTTTCTTACTTCTTTCTTACTTCTTTCTTACTTCTTTCTTACTTCTTTCTAACTTCTTTTTTCTCCTTACTTTCTTCTTTCTTTCTTCTTTCTTTCTTACTTCTTTCTTACTTCTTTCTTACTTCTTTCTTATTTCTTTCTTACTTCTTTCTAACTTCTTTCTTACTTCTTTCTCACTTCTTTCTTACTTATTTCTAACTTCTTTCTTTTTTCTTTCTTTCTTCTTTTTTATTTCTTTCTTCTTTCTTACTCCTTTCTTTCTTACTTCTTTCTTACTTCTTTCTTACTTCTTTCTTACTTCTTTCTTACTTTTTTCTTACTTCTTTCTTACTTCTTTCTTACTTCTTTCTTACTTCTTTCTTACTTCTTTCTAACTTCTTTTTTCTCCTTTCTTTCTTCTTTCTTTCATCTTTCTTTCTTTCTTCTTTCTTACTTCTTTCTTTCTTAATTCTTTCGTACTTCTTTCTTACTTCTTTCTTTCTTACTTCTTTCTTTCTTCTTTCTTACTTCTTTCTTACTTCTTTCCTACTTCTTTCTTACTTCTTTCTTCTTTCTTTCTCACTTCTTTCTTACTTCTTTCTAACTTCTTTCTTTCTTCTTTCTTTCTTCTTTTTTATTTCTTTCTTCTTTCTTACTCCTTTCTTTCTTACTTCTTTCTTACTTCTTTCTTACTTCTTTCTTACTTCTTTCTTACTTCTTTCTTACTTCTTTCTTACTTCTTTCTTACTTCTTTCTTTCTTAATTCTTTCGTACTTTTTTCTTACTTCTTTCTTTCTTACTTCTTTCTTACTTCTTTCTTACTTCTTTCTTACTTCTTTCTTACTTCTTTCCTACTTCTTTCTTACTTCTTTCTTCTTTCTTAATTCTTTCTTACTTCTTTCTTACTTCTTTCTTACTTCTTTCTAACTTCTTTCTTACTTCTTTCTTACTTCTTTCTAACTTCTTTCTTACTTCTTTCTTACTTCTTTCTAACTTCTTTCTTTCTTTTTTCTTTCTTCTTTCTTTCTTCTTTCTTTCTTCTTTCTTTCTTCTTTCTTTCTTACATCTTTCTTACCTCTTTCTTACTTCTTTCTTTCTTAATTCTTTCGTACTTCTTTCTTATTTCTTTCTTTCTTACTTCTTTCTTACTTCTTTCTTACTTCTTTCTTACTTCTTTCTTACTTCTTTCTTACTTCTTTCTTACTTCTTTCCTACTTCTTTCTTTCTTAATTCTTTCGTACTTCTTTCTTACTTCTTTCTTTCTTACTTCTTTCTTACTTCTTTCTTCTTTCTTACTTCTTTCTTACTTCTTTCTTACTTCTTGCTTTCTTCTTTCTTACTTCTTTCTTACTTCTTTCTTACTTCTTTCTTACTTCTTTCTTACTTCTTTCTTCATTCTTTCTTACTTCTTTCTTACTTCTTTCTTACTTCTTTCTTTCTTCTTACTTTCTTCTTTCCTACTTCTTTCTTTCTTACTTCTTTCTTACTTCTTTCTTACTTCTTTCTTTCTTACTTCTTTCTAACTTCTTTCTTCCTTAATTCTTTCGTACTTTTTTCTTACTTCTTTCTTTCTTACTTCTTTCTTACTTCTTTCTTACTTCTTTCTTACTTCTTTCCTACTTCTTTCTTACTTCTTTCTTCTTTCTTTCTTAATTCTTTCTTACTTCTTTCTTACTTCTTTCTTACTTCTTTCTTTCTTCTTTCTTACTTCTTTCTTACTTCTTTCTTACTTCTTTCTTACTTCTTTCTGACTTCTTTCTTACTTCTTTCTTCTTTCTTTCTTACTTCTTTCTTACTTCTTTCTTACTTCTTTCTTACTTCTTTCTTACTTCTTTCTTACTTCTTTGTTCTTTCTTTTTCTTTCTTTCTTATTTCTTACTTCTTTCTTTCTTACTTCTTTCTTACTTCTTTCTTACTTCTTTCTTACTTCTTTCTAACTTCTTTCTTTCTTTTTTCTTTCTTCTTTCTTTCTTCTTTCTTTCTTCTTTCTTTCTTACATCTTTCTTACTTCTTTCTTACTTCTTTCTTTCTTAATTCTTTCGTACTTCTTTCTTATTTCTTTCTTTCTTACTTCTTTCTTACTTCTTTCTTACTTCTTTCCTACTTCTTTCTTACTTCTTTCTTCTTTCTTTCTTACTTCTTTCTTACTTCTTTCTTACTTCTTGCTTACTTCATTCTTTCTTCTTTCTTTCTTCTTTCTTACTTCTTTCTTTTTTACTTCTTTCTTACTTCAGTCTTACTTCTTTCTTACTTCTTTCTTACTACTTTCTTACTTCTTTCTAACTTCTTTTTTCTCCTTTCTTTCTTCTTTGTTTCTTCTTTCTTTCTTACTTCTTTCTTACTTATTTCTTAGTTCTTTCTTACTTCTTTCTTACTTCTTTCTAACTACTTTCTTACTTCTTTCTTACTTCTTTCTTACTTCTTTCTTACTTCTTTCTTACTTCTTTCTAACTTCTTTTTTCTCCTTTCTTTCTTCTTTCTTACATCTTTCTTTCTTACTTCTTTCTTACTTCTTTCTTACTTCTTTCTTACTTCTTTCTTACTTCTTTCTTTCTTCTTTCCTACTTCTTTCTTTCTTACTTCTTTCTTACTTCTTTCTTACTTCTTTCTTACTTCTTTCTTTCTTACTTATTTCTTACTTACTTAGTTCTTACTTCTTTCTTACTTCTTTCTTACTTCTTTCTTACTTCTTTCTTACTCCTTTCTTACTTCTTTCTTACTTCTTTCTTACTTCTTTCTTTCTTAATTCTTTCGTACTTCTTTCTTACTTCTTTCTTTCTTACTTCTTTCTTACTTCTTTCTTACTTCTTTCTTTCTTAATTCTTTCTTACTTCTTTCTTACTTCTTTCTTTCTTCTTTCCTACTTCTTTCTTCTTTCTTTCTTACTTCTTTCTTAGTTCTTTCTTACTTCTTTCTTTCTTCTTTCTTACTTCTTTCTTTCTTCTTTCTTACTTCTTTCTTACTTCTTTCTTACTTCTTTCTTACTTCTTTCTGACTTCTTTCTTACTTCTTTCTTCTTTCTTTCTTACTTCTTTCTTACTTCTTTCTTACTTCTTTCTTACTTCTTTCTTACTTCTTTCTTACTTCTTTCTTCTTTCTTTTTCTTTCTTTCTTATTTCTTACTTCTTTCTTTCTTACTTCTTTCTTACTTCTTTCTAACTTCTTTTTTCTCCTTTCTTTCTTCTTTCTTTCATCTTTTTTTCTTACTTCTTTCTTACTTCTTTCTTACTTCTTTCTTTCTTAATTCTTTCGTACTTCTTTCTTACTTCTTTCTTTCTTACTTCTTTCTTATTTCTTTCTTACTTCTTTCTTACTTCTTTCTTACTTCTTTCTTACTTCTTTCTTCTTTCTTTCTTACTTCTTTCTTACTTCTTTCTTACTTCTTTCTTTCTTCTTACTTTCTTCTTTCCTACTTCTTTCTTTCTTACTTCTTTCTTACTTCTTTCTTACTTCTTTCTTCTTTCTTACTTCTTTCTAACTTCTTTTTTCTTCTTTCTTTCTTCTTTCTTTCTTCTTTCTTTCTTACTTCTTTCTTACTTCTTTCTTACTTCTTTCTTACTTCTTTCTTACTTCTTTCCTACTTCTTTCTTACTTCTTTCTTCTTTCTTACTTCTTTCTTACTTCTTTCTTACTTCTTTCTTACTTCTTTCTAAATTCTTTCTTACTTCTTTCTTACTTCTTTCTAACTTCTTTCTTACTTCTTTCTTACTTCTTTCTAACTTCTTTCTTTCTTTTTTCTTCCTTCTTTCTTTCTTCTTTCTTTCTTCTTTCTTTCTTCTTTCTTTCTTACATCTTTCTTACTTCTTTCTTACTTCTTTCTTTCTTAATTCTTTCGTACTTCTTTCTTATTTCTTTCTTTCTTACTTCTTTCTTACTTCTTTCTTACTTCTTTCCTACTTCTTTCTTACTTCTTTCTTCTTTCTTTCTTACTTCTTTCTTACTTCTTTCTTACTTCTTGCTTACTTCATTCTTTCTTCTTTCTTTCTTCTTTCTTACTTCTTTCTTTTTTACTTCTTTCTTACTTCAGTCTTACTTCTTTCTTACTTCTTTCTTACTTCTTTCTTACTTCTTTCTAACTTCTTTTTTCTCCTTTCTTTCTTCTTTGTTTCTTCTTTCTTTCTTACTTCTTTCTTACTTATTTCTTAGTTCTTTCTTACTTCTTTCTTACTTCTTTCTAACTACTTTCTTACTTCTTTCTTACTTCTTTCTTACTTCTTTCTTACTTCTTTCTTACTTCTTTCTAACTTCTTTTTTCTCCTTTCTTTCTTCTTTCTTACATCTTTCTTTCTTACTTCTTTCTTACTTCTTTCTTACTTCTTTCTTACTTCTTTCTTACTTCTTTCTTTCTTCTTTCTTACTTCTTTCTTACTTCTTTCTTCTTTCTTTCTTACTTCTTTCTTACTTCTTTCTTACTTCTTTCTTTCTTCTTACTTTCTTCTTTCCTACTTCTTTCTTTCTTACTTCTTTCTTACTTCTTTCTTACTTCTTTCTTACTTCTTTCTTTCTTACTTATTTCTTACTTACTTAGTTCTTACTTCTTTCTTACTTCTTTCTTACTTCTTTCTTACTTCTTTCTTACTTCTTTCTTTTTTCTTTCTTACTTCTTTCTTTCTTCTTTATTACTTCTTTCTTACTTCTTTCTTACTTCTTTCTTACTTCTTTCTTACTTCTTTCTGACTTCTTTCTTAATTCTTTCTTCTTTCTTTCTTACTTCTTTCTTACTTCTTTATTTATTCTTACTTTCTTGTTCTTACTTCTTTCTTTCTTACTTCTTTCTTACTTCTTTCTTACTTCTTTCTTACTTCTTTCTTACTTCTTTCCTACTTCTTTCTTACTTCTTTCTTCTTTCTTTCTTACTTCTTTCTTACTTCTTTCTTACTTCTTTCTTACTTCTTTCTTTCTTCTTTCTTACTTCTTTCTTACTTCTTTCTTACTTCTTTCTTACTTCTATCTTACTTCTTTCTTTTTCTTTCTTTCTTATTTCTTACTTCTTTCTTACTTACTTCTTTCTTACTTCTTTCTTACTTTTTTCTTACTTCTTTCTTACTTTCTTCTTACTTCTTTCTTACTTCTTTCTAACTTCATTTTTCTTCTTTCTTTCTTCTTTCTTTCTTCTTTCTTTCTTACTTCTTTCTTACTTCTTTCTTACTTCTTTCTTTCTTACTTCTTTCGTACTTCTTTCGTACTTCTTTCTTTCTTACTTCTTTCTTACTTCTTTCTTACTTCTTTCTAACTACTTTCTTACTTCTTTCTTACTTCTTTCTTACTTCTTTCTTACTTCATCCTTACTTCTTTCTTTCTTCTTTCTGACTTCTTTCTTACTTCTATCTTCTTTCTTTCTTCTTTCTTACTTCTTCTTACTTCTTTCTAACTTCTTTTTTCTCCTTTCTTTCTTCTTTCTTTCTTCTTTCTTTCTTACTTGTTTCTTACTTCTTTCTTACTTCTTTCTTTCTTAATTCTTTCGTACTTCTTTCTTACTTCTTTCTTTCTTACTTCTTTCTTACTTCTTTCTTACTTCTTTCTTACTTCTTTCCTACTTCTTTCTTACTTCTTTCTTCTTTCTTTCTTACTTCTTTCTTACTTCTTTCTTTCTTCTTACTTTCTTCTTTCTTACTTCTTTCTTTCTTACTTCTTTCTTTCTTCTCTCTTACTTTTTCTTACTTCTAACTACTTTCTTACGACTTTCTTACTTCTTTCTTACTTCTCTCTAACTTCTTTCTTTCTTCTTTCTTTCTTCTTTCTTTCTTCTTGCTTTCTTCTTCCTTTCTTCTTTCTTACTTCTTTCTTTCTTACTTCTTTCTTATTTCTTTCTTACTTCTTTCTAAATTCTTTCTTACTTCTTTCTCACTTCTTTCTTACTTCTTTCTAACTACTTTCTTATGACTTTCTTACTTCTTTCTTACTTCTCTCTAACTTCTTTCTTTCTTCTTTATTTCTTCTTTCTTTCTTCTTTCTTCTTTCTTACTTCTTTCTTTCTTACTTCTTTCTTACTTCTTTCTTACTTCTTTCTTACTTCTTTCTTACTTCTTTCTTACTTCTTTCTGACTTCTTTCTTACTTCCTTCTTCTTTCTTTCTGACTTCTTTCTTACTTCTTTCTTACTTCTTTCTTACTTCTTTCTTTCTTCTTTCTTACTTCTTTCTTTCTTACTTCTTTCTTACTTCTTTCTTACTTCTTTCTTACTTCTTTCTTACTTCTTTCTTACTTCTTTCTTACTTCTTTCTTACTTCTTTCTTTCTTCTTTCTTACTTCTTTCTTTCTTACTTCTTTCTTCTTTATTTCTTCTTTCTTTCTTACTTCTTTCTTATTTCTTTCTTTCCTCTTTCTTTCTTAATTCTTTCGTACTTCTTTCTTACTTCTTTCTTTCTTACTTCTTTCTTACTTCTTTCTTACTTCTTTCTTACTTCTTTCCTACTTCTTTCTTACTTCTTTCTTCTTTCTTTCTTACTTCTTTCTTACTTCTTTCTTACTTCTTTCTTACTTCTTTCTTACTTCTTTCTTACTTCTTTCTTACTTCTTTCTAACTTCTTTTTTCTCCTTACTTTCTTCTTTCTTTCTTCTTTCTTTCTTACTTCTTTCTTACTTCTTTCTTTCTTAATTCTTTCGTACTTCTTTCTTACTTCTTTCTTTCTTACTTCTTTCTTACTTCTTTCTTACTTCTTTCTTACTTCTTTATTTCTTCTTACTTTCTTGTTCTTACTTCTTTCTTTCTTACTTCTTTCTTACTTCTTTCTAACTTCTTTTTTCTTCTTTCTTTCTTCTTTCTTTCTTCTTTCTTTCTTAATTCTTTCTTACTTCTTTCTTACTTCTTTCTTTCTTAATTCTTTCGTACTTCTTTCTTACTTCTTTCTTTTTTACTTCTTACTTACTTCTTTCTTACTTCTTTCTTACTTCTTTCTTACTTCTTTCCTACGCCTTTCTTACTTCTTTCTTCTTTCTTTCTTACTTCTTTCTTACTTCTTTCTTACTTCTTTCTTACTTCCTTCTTTCTTCTTTCTTACTTCTTTCTTACTTCTTTCTTACATCTTTCTTCTTTCTGACTTCTTTCTTACTTCTTTCTTCTTTCCTCTTACTTATTTCTTACTTCTTTCTTCTTTCTTTCTTACTTCTTTCTTACTTCTTTCTTACTTCTTTCTTTTTCATCTTTCTTTATTTCTTACTTCTTTCTTACTTACTTCTTTCTTACTTCTTTCTTACTTTTTTCTTACTTCTTTCTTACTTCTTTCTTTCTTCTTTCTTACTTCTTTCTAACTTCTTTTTTCTTCTTTCTTTCTTCTTTATTTCTTCTTTCTTTCTTACTTCTTTCTTACTTCTTTCTTACTTCTTTCTTTCTTACTTCTTTCGTACTTCTTTTGTACTTCTTTCTGTCTTACTTCTTTCTTACTTCTTTCTTACTTCTTTCTAACTTCTTTCTTACTTATTTCTTCTTTCTTACTTCTTTCTTACTTCTTTCTTACTTCTTTCTAACTTCTTTCTTACTTCTTGCTTACTTCTTTCTAACTTCTTTCGTTCTTCTTTCTTTCTTCTTTTATTCTTACTTCTTTCTTACTTCTTTCTTACTTCTTTCGTACTTCTTTCTTACTTCTTTCTTCTTTCTTTTTTACTTCTTTCTTACTTCTTTCTTACTTCTTTCTTAATTCTTTCTTTCTTCTTTCTTAATTCTTTCTTTCTTTCTTCTTTCTTTCTTCTTTCTTTCTTTCTTCCTTCTTTCTTTCTTTCTTTCTACTTTCTTTCTTCTTTCTTTCTTCTCTCTTTCTTTCTTCTTTCATTCTTCTTTCTTTCTTCTCTCTTTCTTCTTTCTTTCTTCTTTATTTCTTTCTTCATTCTTTCTTCTTTCTTTCTTCTTTCTTTCTTCTTTCTTTCTTTCTTCTTTCATTCTTCTTTCTTTCTTTCTTTCTTTCTTCTTTATTTCTTTCTCTCTACTTTCTTTCTACTTTCTTTCTTCTGTCTTTCTTTCGTCTTTCTTTCTTCTTTCTTTCTTCTTTTTTTCTTCTTTCTTTCTTTCTTCTTTCTTTCTTCTTTCTTACTTCTTTCTTTCTTACTTCTTTCTTACTTCTTTCTGACTTCTTTCTTACTTATTTCTTCTTTCTTACTTCTTTCTTACTTCTTTCTTACTTCTTTCTAACTTCTTTCTAACTTCTTTCTTACGTCTTTCTAACTTCTTTCTTTCTTCTTTCTTACTTCTTTCTTACTTCTTTCTTACTTCTTTCTTTTTTCTTTCTTACTTCTTTCTTTCTTCTTTATTACTTCTTTCTTACTTCTTTCTTACTTCTTTCTTACTTCTTTCTTACTTCTTTCTGACTTCTTTCTTAATTCTTTCTTCTTTCTTTCTTACTTCTTTCTTACTTCTTTATTTATTCTTACTTTCTTGTTCTTACTTCTTTCTTTCTTACTTCTTTCTTACTTCTTTCTTACTTCTTTCTTACTTCTTTCTTACTTCTTTCCTACTTCTTTCTTACTTCTTTCTTCTTTCTTTCTTACTTCTTTCTTACTTCTTTCTTACTTCTTTCTTACTTCTTTCTTTCTTCTTTCTTACTTCTTTCTTACTTCTTTCTTACTTCTTTCTTACTTCTATCTTACTTCTTTCTTTTTCTTTCTTTCTTATTTCTTACTTCTTTCTTACTTACTTCTTTCTTACTTCTTTCTTACTTTTTCTTACTTCTTTCTTACTTTCTTCTTACTTCTTTCTTACTTCTTTCTAACTTCATTTTTCTTCTTTCTTTCTTCTTTCTTTCTTCTTTCTTTCTTACTTCTTTCTTACTTCTTTCTTACTTCTTTCTTTCGTACTTCTTTCGTACTTCTTTCGTACTTCTTTCTTTCTTACTTCTTTCTTACTTCTTTCTTACTTCTTTCTAACTACTTTCTTACTTCTTTCTTACTTCTTTCTTACTTCTTTCTTACTTCATCCTTACTTCTTTCTTTCTTCTTTCTGACTTCTTTCTTACTTCTATCTTCTTTCTTTCTTCTTTCTTACTTCTTCTTACTTCTTTCTAACTTCTTTTTTCTCCTTTCTTTCTTCTTTCTTTCTTCTTTCTTTCTTACTTGTTTCTTACTTCTTTCTTACTTCTTTCTTTCTTAATTCTTTCGTACTTCTTTCTTACTTCTTTCTTTCTTACTTCTTTCTTACTTCTTTCTTACTTCTTTCTTACTTCTTTCCTACTTCTTTCTTACTTCTTTCTTCTTTCTTTCTTACTTCTTTCTTACTTCTTTCTTTCTTCTTACTTTCTTCTTTCTTACTTCTTTCTTTCTTACTTCTTTCTTTCTTCTCTCTTACTTTTTCTTACTTCTAACTACTTTCTTACGACTTTCTTACTTCTTTCTTACTTCTCTCTAACTTCTTTCTTTCTTCTTTCTTTCTTCTTTCTTTCTTCTTGCTTTCTTCTTCCTTTCTTCTTTCTTACTTCTTTCTTTCTTACTTCTTTCTTATTTCTTTCTTACTTCTTTCTAAATTCTTTCTTACTTCTTTCTCACTTCTTTCTTACTTCTTTCTAACTACTTTCTTATGACTTTCTTACTTCTTTCTTACTTCTCTCTAACTTCTTTCTTTCTTCTTTATTTCTTCTTTCTTTCTTCTTTCTTCTTTCTTACTTCTTTCTTTCTTACTTCTTTCTTACTTCTTTCTTACTTCTTTCTTACTTCTTTCTTACTTCTTTCTTACTTCTTTCTGACTTCTTTCTTACTTCCTTCTTCTTTCTTTCTGACTTCTTTCTTACTTCTTTCTTACTTCTTTCTTACTTCTTTCTTTCTTCTTTCTTACTTCTTTCTTTCTTACTTCTTTCTTACTTCTTTCTTACTTCTTTCTTACTTCTTTCTTACTTCTTTCTTACTTCTTTCTTACTTCTTTCTTACTTCTTTCTTTCTTCTTTCTTACTTCTTTCTTTCTTACTTCTTTCTTCTTTATTTCTTCTTTCTTTCTTACTTCTTTCTTATTTCTTTCTTTCCTCTTTCTTTCTTAATTCTTTCGTACTTCTTTCTTACTTCTTTCTTTCTTACTTCTTTCTTACTTCTTTCTTACTTCTTTCTTACTTCTTTCCTACTTCTTTCTTACTTCTTTCTTCTTTCTTTCTTACTTCTTTCTTACTTCTTTCTTACTTCTTTCTTACTTCTTTCTTACTTCTTTCTTACTTCTTTCTTACTTCTTTCTAACTTCTTTTTTCTCCTTACTTTCTTCTTTCTTTCTTCTTTCTTTCTTACTTCTTTCTTACTTCTTTCTTTCTTAATTCTTTCGTACTTCTTTCTTACTTCTTTCTTTCTTACTTCTTTCTTACTTCTTTCTTACTTCTTTCTTACTTCTTTATTTCTTCTTACTTTCTTGTTCTTACTTCTTTCTTTCTTACTTCTTTCTTACTTCTTTCTAACTTCTTTTTTCTTCTTTCTTTCTTCTTTCTTTCTTCTTTCTTTCTTAATTCTTTCTTACTTCTTTCTTACTTCTTTCTTTCTTAATTCTTTCGTACTTCTTTCTTACTTCTTTCTTTTTTACTTCTTACTTACTTCTTTCTTACTTCTTTCTTACTTCTTTCTTACTTCTTTCCTACGCCTTTCTTACTTCTTTCTTCTTTCTTTCTTACTTCTTTCTTACTTCTTTCTTACTTCTTTCTTACTTCCTTCTTTCTTCTTTCTTACTTCTTTCTTACTTCTTTCTTACATCTTTCTTCTTTCTGACTTCTTTCTTACTTCCTTCTTCTTTCTTTCTGACTTCTTTCTTACTTCTTTCTTACTTCTTTCTTACTTCTTTCTTTCTTCTTTCTTACTTCTTTCTTTCTTACTTCTTTCTTACTTCTTTCTTACTTCTTTCTTACTTCTTTCTTACTTCTTTCTTACTTCTTTCTTACTTCTTTCTTACTTCTTTCTTTCTTCTTTCTTACTTCTTTCTTTCTTACTTCTTTCTTCTTTATTTCTTCTTTCTTTCTTACTTCTTTCTTATTTCTTTCTTTCCTCTTTCTTTCTTAATTCTTTCGTACTTCTTTCTTACTTCTTTCTTTCTTACTTCTTTCTTACTTCTTTCTTACTTCTTTCTTACTTCTTTCCTACTTCTTTCTTACTTCTTTCTTCTTTCTTTCTTACTTCTTTCTTACTTCTTTCTTACTTCTTTCTTACTTCTTTCTTACTTCTTTCTTACTTCTTTCTTACTTCTTTCTAACTTCTTTTTTCTCCTTACTTTCTTCTTTCTTTCTTCTTTCTTTCTTACTTCTTTCTTACTTCTTTCTTTCTTAATTCTTTCGTACTTCTTTCTTACTTCTTTCTTTCTTACTTCTTTCTTACTTCTTTCTTACTTCTTTCTTACTTCTTTATTTCTTCTTACTTTCTTGTTCTTACTTCTTTCTTTCTTACTTCTTTCTTACTTCTTTCTAACTTCTTTTTTCTTCTTTCTTTCTTCTTTCTTTCTTCTTTCTTTCTTAATTCTTTCTTACTTCTTTCTTACTTCTTTCTTTCTTAATTCTTTCGTACTTCTTTCTTACTTCTTTCTTTTTTACTTCTTACTTACTTCTTTCTTACTTCTTTCTTACTTCTTTCTTACTTCTTTCCTACGCCTTTCTTACTTCTTTCTTCTTTCTTTCTTACTTCTTTCTTACTTCTTTCTTACTTCTTTCTTACTTCCTTCTTTCTTCTTTCTTACTTCTTTCTTACTTCTTTCTTACATCTTTCTTCTTTCTGACTTCTTTCTTACTTCTTTCTTCTTTCCTCTTACTTATTTCTTACTTCTTTCTTCTTTCTTTCTTACTTCTTTCTTACTTCTTTCTTACTTCTTTCTTTTTCATCTTTCTTTATTTCTTACTTCTTTCTTACTTACTTCTTTCTTACTTCTTTCTTACTTTTTTCTTACTTCTTTCTTACTTCTTTCTTTCTTCTTTCTTACTTCTTTCTAACTTCTTTTTTCTTCTTTCTTTCTTCTTTATTTCTTCTTTCTTTCTTACTTCTTTCTTACTTCTTTCTTACTTCTTTCTTTCTTACTTCTTTCGTACTTCTTTTGTACTTCTTTCTGTCTTACTTCTTTCTTACTTCTTTCTTACTTCTTTCTAACTTCTTTCTTACTTATTTCTTCTTTCTTACTTCTTTCTTACTTCTTTCTTACTTCTTTCTAACTTCTTTCTTACTTCTTGCTTACTTCTTTCTAACTTCTTTCGTTCTTCTTTCTTTCTTCTTTTATTCTTACTTCTTTCTTACTTCTTTCTTACTTCTTTCGTACTTCTTTCTTACTTCTTTCTTCTTTCTTTTTTACTTCTTTCTTACTTCTTTCTTACTTCTTTCTTAATTCTTTCTTTCTTCTTTCTTAATTCTTTCTTTCTTTCTTCTTTCTTTCTTCTTTCTTTCTTTCTTCCTTCTTTCTTTCTTTCTTTCTACTTTCTTTCTTCTTTCTTTCTTCTCTCTTTCTTTCTTCTTTCTTTCTTCTTTCTTTCTTCTCTCTTTCTTCTTTCTTTCTTCTTTATTTCTTTCTTCATTCTTTCTTCTTTCTTTCTTCTTTCTTTCTTCTTTCTTTCTTTCTTCTTTCATTCTTCTTTCTTTCTTTCTTTCTTTCTTCTTTATTTCTTTCTCTCTACTTTCTTTCTACTTTCTTTCTTCTGTCTTTCTTTCGTCTTTCTTTCTTCTTTCTTTCTTCTTTTTTTCTTCTTTCTTTCTTTCTTCTTTCTTTCTTCTTTCTTACTTCTTTCTTTCTTACTTCTTTCTTACTTCTTTCTGACTTCTTTCTTACTTATTTCTTCTTTCTTACTTCTTTCTTACTTCTTTCTTACTTCTTTCTAACTTCTTTCTAACTTCTTTCTTACGTCTTTCTAACTTCTTTTTTACTTCTTTCTTACTTCTTTCTAACTTCTTTCTTTCTTCTTTCTTTCTTCTTTCTTTCTTCTTTCTTACTTCTTTCTTTCTTAATTATTTCTTCTTTCTTTCTTCTTTCTTACTTCTTTCTTTCTCACTTCTTTCTTACTTCTTTCTTACTTCTTTCTTACTTCTTTCTTACTTCTTTCCTACTTCTTTCTTACTTCTTTCTTACTCCTTTCTTACTTCTTTCTTTCTTCTTTCTTTTTTCTTTCTTACTTCTTTCTTTCTTACCTCTTTCTTACTTCTTTCTTACTTCTTTCTTACTTCTTTCTTACTTCTTTCTTACTTCTTTCTTACTTCTTTCTAACTTCTTTTTTCTCCTTTCTTTAATCTTTCTATCTTCTTTCTTTCTTACTTCTTTCTTACTTCTTTCTTTCTTAATTCTTTCGTACTTCTTTCTTACTTCTTTCTTTCTTACTTCTTTCTTACTTCTTTCTTACTTCTTTCTTACTTCTTTCCTACTTCTTTCTTCTTCCTTTCTTACTTCTTTCTTACTTCTTTCTTACTTCTTTCTTTCTTCTTTCTTACTTCTTTCTTTCTTCTTTCTTACTTCTTTCTTATTTCTTTCTTACTTCTTTCTGACTTCTTTCTGACTTCTTTCTTACTTCTTTCTTCTTTCTTTCTTACTTCTTTCTTACTTCTTTCTTACTTCTTTCTTACTTCTTTCTTCTTTCTTTCTTACCTCTTTCTTACTTCTTTCTTCCTTTTTTTTACTTCTTTCTTACTTCTTTCTAACTTCTTTTATCTTCTTTCTTTCTTCTTTCTTTCTTCTTTCTTTCTTTCTTCCTTCTTACTTCTTTCTTACTTCTTTCTTTCTTAATTCTTTCGTACTTTTTACTTACTTCTTTCTTTCTTACTTCTTTCTTACTTCTTTCTTACTTCTTTCTTACTTCTTTCTTACTTCTTTCCTACTTCTTTATATTTCTTTCTTCTTTCTTTCTTACTTCTTTCTTACTTCTTTCTTACTTCTTTCTTACTTCTTTCTTACTTCTTTCTTACTTCCTTCTTACTTCTTTCTGACTTCTTTCTTACTTCTTTCTTCTTTCTTTCTTACTTCTTTCTTACTTCTTTCTTACTTCATTCTTACTTCTTTCTTTTTCTTTCTTTCTTATTTCTTACTTCTTACTTACTTACTTCTTTCTTACTTCTTTCTTACATTTTTCTTACTTCTTTCTAACTTCATTCTTTCTTCTTTCTTACTTCTTTCTAACTTCTTTTTTCTTCTTTCTTTCTTCTTTATTTCTTCTTTCTTTCTTACTTCTTTCTTACTTCTTTCTTACTTCTTTCTTACTTCTTTCTGACTTCTTTCTTACTTCTTTTTTCTTTCTTTCTGACTTCTTTCTTACTTCTTTCTTACTTCTTTCTTACTTCTTTCTTTCTTCTTTCTTACTTCTTTCTTTCTTACTTCTTTCTTCTTTATTTCTTCTTTCTTTCTTACTTCTTTCTTATTTCTTTCTTTCCTCTTTCTTTCTTAATTCTTTCGTACTTCTTTCTTACTTCTTTCTTTCTTACTTCTTTCTTACTTCTTTCTTACTTCTTTCTTACTTCTTTCCTACTTCTTTCTTACTTCTTTCTTCTTTCTTTCTTACTTCTTTCTTACTTCTTTCTTACTTCTTTCTTACTTCTTTCTTACTTCTTTCTTACTTCTTTCTTACTTCTTTCTTACTTCTTTCTAACTTCTTTTTTCTCCTTACTTTCTTCTTTCTTTCTTCTTTCTTTCTTACTTCTTTCTTACTTCTTTCTTTCTTAATTCTTTCGTACTTCTTTCTTACTTCTTTCTTTCTTACTTCTTTCTTACTTCTTTCTTACTTCTTTCTTACTTCTTTATTTCTTCTTACTTTCTTGTTCTTACTTCTTTCTTTCTTACTTCTTTCTTACTTCTTTCTAACTTCTTTTTTCTTCTTTCTTTCTTCTTTCTTTCTTCTTTCTTTCTTAATTCTTTCTTACTTCTTTCTTACTTCTTTCTTTCTTAATTCTTTCGTACTTCTTTCTTACTTCTTTCTTTTTTACTTCTTTCTTACTTCTTTCTTACTTCTTTCTTACTTCTTTCTTACTTCTTTCTTACTTCCTTCTTTCTTCTTTCTTACTTCTTTCTTACTTCTTTCTTACATCTTTCTTCTTTCTGAATTCTTTCTTACTTCTTTCTTCTTTCCTCTTACTTATTTCTTACTTCTTTCTTCTTTCTTTCTTACTTCTTTCTTACTTCTTTCTTACTTCTTTCTTTTTCATCTTTCTTTATTTCTCACTTCTTTCTTACTTACTTCTTTCTTACTTCTTTCTTACTTTTTTCTTACTTCTTTCTTACTTCTTTCTTTCTTCTTTCTTACTTCTTTCTAACTTCTTTTTTCTTCTTTCTTTCTTCTTTATTTCTTCTTTCTTTCTTACTTCTTTCTTACTTCTTTCTTACTTCTTTCTTTCTTACTTCTTTCGTACTTCTTTTGTACTTCTTTCTGTCTTACTTCTTTCTTACTTCTTTCTTACTTCTTTCTAACTTCTTTCTTACTTATTTCTTCTTTCTTACTTCTTTCTTACTTCTTTCTTACTTCTTTCTAACTTCTTTCTTACTTCTTGCTTACTTCTTTCTAACTTCTTTCGTTCTTCTTTCTTTCTTCTTTTATTCTTACTACTTTCTTACTTCTTTCTTACTTCTTTCGTACTTCTTTCTTACTTCTTTCTTCTTTCTTTTTTACTTCTTTCTTACTTCTTTCTTACTTCTTTCTTAATTCTTTCTTTCTTCTTTCTTAATTCTTTCTTTCTTTCTTCTTTCTTTCTTCTTTCTTTCTTTCTTCCTTCTTTCTTTCTTTCTTTCTACTTTCTTTCTTCTTTCTTTCTTCTCTCTTTCTTTCTTCTTTCTTTCTTCTTTCTTTCTTCTCTCTTTCTTCTTTCTTTCTTCTTTATTTCTTTCTTCATTCTTTCTTCTTTCTTTCTTCTTTCTTTCTTCTTTCTTTCTTTCTTCTTTCATTCTTCTTTCTTTCTTTCTTTCTTTCTTCTTTATTTCTTTCTCTCTACTTTCTTTCTTCTTTCTTTCTTCTGTCTTTCTTTCGTCTTTCTTTCTTCTTTCTTTCTTCTTTTTTTCTTCTTTCTTTCTTTCTTCTTTCTTTCTTCTTTCTTACTTCTTTCTTTCTTACTTCTTTCTTACTTCTTTCTGACTTCTTTCTTACTTATTTCTTCTTTCTTACTTCTTTCTTACTTCTTTCTTACTTCTTTCTAACTTCTTTCTTACTTCTTTCTTACGTCTTTCTAACTTCTTTTTTACTTCTTTCTTACTTCTTTCTAACTTCTTTCTTTCTTCTTTCTTTCTTCTTTCTTTCTTCTTTCTTACTTCTTTCTTTCTTACTTATTTCTTCTTTCTTTCTTCTTTCTTACTTCTTTCTTTCTTACTTCTTTCTTACTTCTTTCTTACTTCTTTCTTACTTCTTTCTTACTTCTTTCCTACTTCTTTCTTACTTCTTTCTTACTCCTTTCTTACTTCTTTCTAACTTCTTTCTTTCTTCTTTCTTTTTTCTTTCTTACTTCTTTCTTTCTTACGTCTTTCTTACTTCTTTCTTACTTCTTTCTTACTTCTTTCTTACTTCTTTCTTACTTCTTTCTTACTTCTTTCTAACTTCTTTTTTCTCCTTTCTTTAATCTTTCTTTCTTCTTTCTTTCTTACTTCTTTCTTACTTCTTTCTTTCTTAATTCTTTCGTACTTCTTTCTTACTTCTTTCTTTCTTACTTCTTTCTTACTTCTTTCTTACTTCTTTCTTACTTCTTTCCTACTTCTTTCTTCTTCCTTTCTTACTTCTTTCTTACTTCTTTCTTACTTCTTTCTTTCTTCTTTCTTACTTCTTTCTTTCTTCTTTCTTACTTCTTTCTTGTTTCTTTCTTACTTCTTTCTGACTTCTTTCTGACTTCTTTCTTACTTCTTTCTTCTTTCTTTCTTACTTCTTTCTTACTTCTTTCTTACTTCTTTCTTACTTCTTTCTTCTTTCTTTCTTACCTCTTTCTTACTTCTTTCTTCCTTTTTTTTACTTCTTTCTTACTTCTTTCTAACTTCTTTTATCTTCTTTCTTTCTTCTTTCTTTCTTCTTCCTTTCTTACTTCTTTCTTACTTCTTTCTTACTTCTTTCTTACTTCTTTCTTACTTCTTTCCTACTTCTTTATATTTCTTTCTTCTTTCTTTCTTACTTCTTTCTTACTTCTTTCTTACTTCTTTCTTACTTCTTTCTTACTTCTTTCTTACTTCCTTCTTACTTCTTTCTGACTTCTTTCTTACTTCTTTCTTCTTTCTTTCTTACTTCTTTCTTACTTCTTTCTTACTTCATTCTTACTTCTTTCTTTTTCTTTCTTTCTTATTTCTTACTTCTTTCTTACTTACTTCTTTCTTACTTCTTTCTTACATTTTTCTTACTTCTTTCTAACTTCATTCTTTCTTCTTTCTTACTTCTTTCTAACTTCTTTTTTCTTCTTTCTTTCTTCTTTATTTCTTCTTTCTTTCTTACTTCTTTCTTACTTCTTTCTTACTTCTTTCTTACTTCTTTCTGACTTCTTTCTTACTTCTTTTTTCTTTCTTTCTGACTTCTTTCTTACTTCTCTCGTACTTCTTTCTTACTTCTTTCTTTCTTCTTACTTTCTTCTTTCTTACTTCTTTCTTCTTTCTTTCTTCTTTCTTTCTTACTTCTTTCTTATTTCTTTCTTTCTTCTTTCTTTCTTAATTCTTTCGAACTTCTTTCTTACTTCTTTCTTTCTTACTTTTTTCTTACTTCTTTCTTACTTCTTTCTTACTTCTTTCCTACTTCTTTCTTACTTCTTTCTTCTTTCTTTCTTACTTCTTTCTTACTTCTTTCTTACTTCTTTCTTACTTCTTTCTTACTTCTATCTTACTTCTTTCTTTTTCTTTCTTTCTTATTTCTTACTTCTTTCTTACATACTTCTTTCTTACTTCTCTCTTACTTTTTTCTTACTTCTTTCTTACTTTTTTCTTACTTCTTTCTTACTTCTTTCTAACTTCTTTTTTCTTCTTTCTTTCTTCTTTCTTCCTTCTTTCTTTCTTACTTCTTTCTTACTTCTTCCTTTCTTACTTCTTTCGTACTTCTTTCGTACTTCTTTCATTCTTACTTCTTTCTTACTTCTTTCTTACTTCTTTCTTACTTCTTTCCTACTTCGTTCTTACTTCTTTCTTCTTTCTTTCTTACTTCTTTCTTATTTCTTTCTTACTTCTTTCTTTCTTCTTACTTTCTTCTTTCTTACTTCTTTCTTTCTTACTTCTTTCTTTCTTCTTTCTTACTTTTTCTTACTTCTTTCTAACTACTTTCTTATGACTTTCTTACTTCTTTCTTACTTCTCTCTAACTTCTTTCTTTCTTCTTTCTTTCTTCTTTCTTTCTTCTTTCTTTCTTCTTTCTTTCTTACTTCTTTCTTACTTCTTTCTTACTTCTTTCTTTCTTCTTTCTTACTTCTTTCTTACTTCTTTCTTATTTCTTTCTTACTTCTTTCTAACTTCTTTCTTACTTCTTTCTCAATTCTTTCTTACTTATTTCTAACTTCTTTCTTTCTTCTTTCTTTCTTCTTTTTTATTTCTTTCTTCTTTCTTACTTCCTTCTTTCTTCTTACTTTCTTCTTTCTTACTTCTTTCATTTTACTTCTTTCTTCTTTCTTTCTTCTTTCTTTCTTAATTCTTTCTTATTTCTTTCTTTCTTCTTTCTTTCTTAATTCTTTCGAACTTCTTTCTTACTTCTTTCTTTCTTACTTTTTTCTTACTTCTTTCTTACTTCTTTCTTACTTCTTTCCTACTTCTTTCTTACTTCTTTCTTCTTTCTTTCTTACTTCTTTCTTACTTCTTTCCTACTTCTTTCTTACTTCTTTCTTCTTTCTTTCTTACTTCTTTCTTACTTCTTTCTTACTTCTTTCTTACTTCTTTCTTACTTCTTTCTTACTTCTATCTTACTTCTTTCTTTTTCTTTCTTTCTTATTTCTTACTTCTTTCTTACTTACTTCTTTCTTACTTCTTTCTTACTTTTTTCTTACTTCTTTCTTACTTCTTTCTTACTTCTTTCTTACTTCTTTCTGACTTCTCTCTGACTTCTTTCTTACTTCCTTCTTCTTTCTTTCTGACTTCTTTCTTACTTCTTTCTTACCTCTTTCTTACTTCTTTCTTTCTTCTTTCTTAATTCTTTCTTTCTTACTTCTTTCTTACTTCTTTCTTACTTCTTTCTTACTTCTTTCTAACTTCTTAATTTCTTCTTTCTTACTTCTTTCTTTCTTACTTCTTTCTTCTTTCTTTCTTCTTTCTTTCTTACTTCTTTCTTATTTCTTTCTTTCTTCTTTCTTTCTTAATTCTTTCGTACTTCTTTCTTACTTCTTTCTTTCTTACTTCTTTCTTACTTCTTTCTTACTTCTTTCTTACTTCTTTCCTACTTCTTTCTTACTTCTTTCTTCTTTCTTTCTTACTTCTTTCTTACTTCTTTCTTACTTCTTTCTGACTTCTTTCTTACTTCTTTCTTACTTCTATCTTACTTCTTTCTTTTTCTTTCTTTCTTATTTCTTACTTCTTTCTTACTTACTTCTTTCTTACTTCTTTCTTACTTTTTTCTTGCTTCTTTCTTACTTTTTTCTTACTTCTTTCTTACTTCTTTCTAACTTCGTTTTTCTTCTTTCTTTCTTCTTTCTTCCTTCTTTCTTTCTTACTTCTTTCTTACTTCTTTCTTTCTTACTTCTTTCGTACTTCTTTCGTACTTCTTTCTTTCTTACTTCTTTCTTACTTCTTTCTTACTTCTTTCTTACTTCTTACTTCTTTCTTACTTCTTTCTTACTTCTTCTTACTTCTTTCTAACTTCTTTTTTCTCCTTTCTTTCTTCTTTCTTTCTTCTTTCTTTCTTACTTCTTTCTTACTTCTTTCTTACTTCTTTCTTTCTTAATTCTTTCGTACTATTTTCTTACTTCTTTCTTACTTCTTTCCTACTTCTTTCTTCTTACTTTCTTCTTTCTTCTTTCTTTCTTACTTCTTTCTTTCTTCTTTCTTACTTTTTCTTACTTCTTTCTAACTACTTTCTTATGACTTTCTTACTTCTTTCTTACTTCTCTCTAACTTCTTTCTTTCTTCTTTCTTTCTTCTTTCTTTCTTCTTTCTTTCTTCTTTCTTACTTCTTTCTTTCTTACTTCTTTCTTACTTCTTTCTTACTTCTTTCTTACTTCTTTCTTACTTCTTTCTTACTTCTTTCTTACTTCTTTCTTTCTTCTTACTTTCTTCTTTCCTTCTTCTTTCTTTCTTACTTCTTTCTTACTTCTTTCTTATTTCTTTCTTACTTCTTTCTAACTTCTTTCTTACTTCTTTCTCACTTCTTTCTTACTTATTTCTAACTTCTTTCTTTCTTCTTTCTTTCTTCTTTTTTATTTCTTTCTTCTTTCTTAATCCTTTCTTTCTTAATTATTTCTTACTTCTTTCTTACTTCTTTCTTACTTCTTTCTTACTTCTTTCTTTTTTCTTTCTTACTTCTTTCTTTCTTCTTTATTGCTTCTTTCTTACTTCTTTCTTACTTCTTTCTTACTTCTTTCTGACTTCTTTCTAACTTCTTTCTTCTTTCTTTCTTACTTCTTTCTTACTTCTTTATTTCTTCTTACTTTCTTGTTCTTACTTCTTTCTTTCTTACTTCTTTCTTACTTCTTTCTTACTTCTTTCTTACTTCTTTCTTACTTCTTTCCTACTTCTTTCTTTACTTCTTTCTTCTTTCTTTCTTACTTCTTTCTTACTTCTTTCTTACTTCTTTCTTACTTCTTTCTTACTTCTTTCTTACTTCTATCTTACTTCTTTCTTTTTCTTTCTTTCTTATTTCTTACTTCTTTCTTACTTACTTCTTTCTTACTTCTTTCTTACTTCTTTCTTACTTCTTTCTTTTTTCTTTCTTACTTCTTTCTTTCTTCTTTATTACTTCTTTCTTATTTCTTTCTTACTTCTTTCTAACTTCTTTCTTACTTCTTTCTCACTTCTTTCTTACTTATTTCTAACTTCTTTCTTTCTTCTTTCTTTCTTCTTTTTTATTTCTTTCTTCTTTCTTACTCCTTTCTTTCTTACTTCTTTCTTACTTCTTTCTTACTTCTTTCTAACTTCTTTCTTACTTCTTTCTCACTTCTTTCTTACTTATTTCTAATTTCTTTCTTTCTTCTTTCTTTCTTCTTTTTTATTTCTTTCTTCTTTCTTAATCCTTTCTTTCTTAATTCTTTCTTACTTCTTTCTTACTTCTTTCTTACTTCTTTCTTACTTCTTTCTTACTTCTTTCTTCTTTCTTACTTCTTTCTTACTTCTTTCTAACTTCTTTTTTCTCCTTTCTTTCTTCTTCCTTTCATCTTTCTTTCTTACTTCTTTCTTACTTCTTTCTTTCTTAATTCTTTCGTACTTCTTTCTTACTTCTTTCTTTCTTACTTCTTTCTTACTTCTTTCTTACTTCTTTCCTACTTCTTTCTTACTTCTTTCTTCTTTCTTTCTTACTTCTTTCTTACTTCTCTCTAACTTCTTTCTTTCTTCTTTCTTTCTTCTTTCTTTCTTCTTTCTTTCTTCTTTCTTACTTCTTTCTTTCTTACTTCTTTCTTACTTCTTTCTTGCTTCTTTCTTACTTCTTTCTAACTTCTTTTTTCTCCTTTCTTTCTTCTTCCTTTCATCTTTCTTTCTTACTTCTTTCTTACTTCTTTCTTTCTTAATTCTTTCGTACTTCTTTCTTACTTCTTTCTTTCTTACTTCTTTCTTACTTCTTTCCTACTTCTTTCTTACTTCTTTCTTCTTTCTTTCTTACTTCTTTCTTACTTCTTTCTTACTTCTTTCTTACTTCTTTCTTTTTTCTTTCTTACTTCTTTCTTTCTTCTTTATTACTTCTTTCTTACTTCTTTCTTACTTCTTTCTTACTTCTTTCTGACTTCTTTCTAACTTCTTTCTTCTTTCTTTCTTACTTCTTTCTTACTTCTTTATTTCTTCTTACTTTCTTGTTCTTACTTCTTTCTTTCTAACTTCTTTCTTACTTCTTTCTCACTTCTTTCTTACTTATTTCTAACTTCTTTCATTCTTCTTTCTTTCTTCTTTTTTATTTCTTTCTTCTTTCTTACTCCTTTCTTTCTTACTTCTTTCTTACTTCTTTCTTACTTCTTTCTAACTTCTTTCTTACTTCTTTCTCACTTCTTTCTTACTTATTTCTAACTTCTTTCTTTCTTCTTTCTTTCTTCTTTTTTATTTCTTTCTTCTTTCTTAATCCTTTCTTTCTTAATTCTTTCTTACTTCTTTCTTACTTCTTTCTTACTTCTTTCTTACTTCTTTCTTACTTCTTTCTTCTTTCTTACTTCTTTCTTACTTCTTTGTAACTTCTTTTTTCTCCTTTCTTTCTTCTTCCTTTCATCTTTCTTTCTTACTTCTTTCTTACTTCTTTCTTTCTTAATTCTTTCGTACTTCTTTCTTACTTCTTTCTTTCTTACTTCTTTCTTACTTCTTTCTTACTTCTTTCCTACTTCTTTCTTACTTCTTTCTTCTTTCTTTCTTACTTCTTTCTTACTTCTCTCTAACTTCTTTCTTTCTTCTTTCTTTCTTCTTTCTTTCTTCTTTCTTTCTTCTTTCTTACTTCTTTCTTTCTTACTTCTTTCTTACTTCTTTCTTGCTTCTTTCTTACTTCTTTCTAACTTCTTTTTTCTCCTTTCTTTCTTCTTCCTTTCATCTTTCTTTCTTACTTCTTTCTTACTTCTTTCTTTCTTAATTCTTTCGTACTTCTTTCTTACTTCTTTCTTTCTTACTTCTTTCTTACTTCTTTCCTACTTCTTTCTTACTTCTTTCTTCTTTCTTTCTTACTTCTTTCTTACTTCTTTCTTACTTCTTTCTTACTTCTTTCTTTTTTCTTTCTTACTTCTTTCTTTCTTCTTTATTACTTCTTTCTTACTTCTTTCTTACTTCTTTCTTACTTCTTTCTGACTTCTTTCTAACTTCTTTCTTCTTTCTTTCTTACTTCTTTCTTACTTCTTTATTTCTTCTTACTTTCTTGTTCTTACTTCTTTCTTTCTTACTTCTTTCTTACTTCTTCTTACTTCTTTCTTACTTCTTTCTTACTTCTATCTTACTTCTTTCTTTTTCTTTCTTTCTTATTTCTTACTTCTTTCTTACTTACTTCTTTCTTACTTCTTTCTTACTTTTTTCTTACTTCTTTCTTACTTTTTTCTTACTTCTTTCTTACTTCTTTCTAACTTCTTTTTTCTTCTTTCTTTCTTCTTTCTTCCTTCTTTCTTTCTTACTTCTTTCTTACTTCTTTCTTTCTTACTTCTTTCGTACTTCTTTCGTACTTCTTTCATTCTTACTTCTTTCTTACTTCTTTCTTACTTCTTTCCTACTTCGTTCTTACTTCTTTCTTCTTTCTTTCTTACTTCTTTCTTACTTCTTTCTTACTTCTTTCTTTCTTCTTACTTTCTTCTTTCTTACTTCTTTCTTTCTTACTTCTTTCTTTCTTCTTTCTTACTTTTTCTTACTTCTTTCTAACTACTTTCTTATGACTTTCTTACTTCTTTCTTACTTCTCTCTAACTTCTTTCTTTCTTCTTTCTTTCTTCTTTCTTTCTTCTTTTTTCTTCTTTCTTACTTCTTTCTTTCTTACTTCTTTCTTACTTCTTTCTTACTTCTTTCTTACTTCTTTCTTACTTCTTTCTTACTTCTTTCTAACTTCTTTTTTCTCCTTACTTTCTTCTTTCTTTCTTCTTTCTTTCTTACTTCTTTCTTACTTCTTTCTTACTTCTTTCTTATTTCTTTCTTACTTCTTTCTAACTTCTTTCTTACTTCTTTCTCACTTCTTTCTTACTTATTTCTAACTTCTTTCTTTCTTCTTTCTTTCTTCTTTTTTATTTCTTTCTTCTTTCTTAATCCTTTCTTTCTTAATTCTTTCTTACATCTTTCTTACTTCTTTCTTACTTCTTTCTTACTTCTTTCTTACTTCTTTCTTCTTTCTTACTTCTTTCTTACTTCTTTCTAACTTCTTTTTTCTCCTTTCTTTCTTCTTCCTTTCATCTTTCTTTCTTACTTCTTTCTTACTTCTTTCTTTCTTAATTCTTTCGTACTTCTTTCTTACTTCTTTCTTTCTTACTTCTTTCTTACTTCTTTCTTACTTCTTTCCTACTTCTTTCTTACTTTTTCTTCTTTCTTTCTTACTTCTTTCTTACTTCTTTCTTACTTCTTTCTTACTTGTTTCTTTTTTCTTTCTTACTTCTTTCTTTCTTCTTTATTACTTCTTTCTTACTTCTTTCTTACTTCTTTCTTACTTCTTTCTGACTTTTTTCTAACTTCTTTCTTCTTTCTTTCTTACTTCTTTCTTACTTCTTTATTTCTTCTTACTTTCTTGTTCTTACTTCTTTCTTTCTTACTTATTTCTTACTTCTTTCTTTCTTCTTTCTTACTTCTTTCTTACTTCTTTCTTACTTCTTTCTTACTTCTATCTTACTTCTTTCTTTTTCTTTCTTTCTTATTTCTTACTTCTTTCTTACTTACTTCTTTCTTACTTCTTTCTTACTTTTTTCTTAATTCTTTCTTACTTTCTTCTTACTTCTTTCTTACTTCTTTCTAACTTCTTTTTTCTTCTTTCTTTCTTCTTTCTTTCTTCTTTCTTTCTTACTTCTTTCTTACTTCTTTCTTACTTCTTTCTTTCTTACTTCTTTCGTACTTCTTTCTTTCTTACTTCTTTCTTACTTCTTTCTTACTTCATCCTTACTTCTTTCTTTCTTCTTTCTGACTTCTTTCTTACTTCTATCTTCTTTCTTACTTCTTTCTTACTTCTTCTTACTTCTTTCTAACTTCTTTTTTCTCCTTTCTTTCTTCTTTCTTTCTTCTTTCTTTCTTACTTCTTTCTTACTTCTTTCTTACATCTTTCTTTCTTAATTCTTTCGTACTTCTTTCTTACTTCTTTCTTTCTTACTTCTTTCTTACTTCTTTCTTACTTCTTTCTTACTTCTTTCCTACTTCTTTCTTACTTCTTTCTTCTTTCTTTCTTACTTCTTTCTTACTTCTTTCTTACTTCTTTCTTTCTTCTTACTTTCTTCTTTCTTACTTCTTTCTTTCTTACTTCTTTCTTTCTTCTTTCTTACTTTTTCTTACTTCTAACTACTTTCATACGACTTTCTTACTTCTTTCTTACTTCTCTCTAACGTCTTTCTTTCTTCTTTCTTTCTTCTTTCTTTCTTCTTTCTTTCTTCTTTCTTACTTCTTTCTTTCTTACATTTCTTACTTCTTTCTTACTTCTTTCTTACTTCTTTCTTACTTTTTCTTACTTCTTTCTTACTTATTTCTGACTTCTTTCTTACTTCCTTCTTCTTTCTTTCTTACTTCTTTCTTACTTCTTTTTTACTTCTTTCTTACTTCTTTCTTTCTTCTTTCTTACTTCTTTCTTTCTTACTTCCTTCTTCTTTCTTTCTTACTTCTTTCTTACTTCTTTCTTACTTCTTTCTTTCTTCTTACTTTCTTCTTTCTTACTTCTTTCTTTCTTACTTCTTTCTTCTTTCTTTCTTCTTTCTTTCTTACTTCTTTCTTATTTCTTTCTTTCCTCTTTCTTTCTTAATTCTTTCGTACTTCTTTCTTACTTCTTTCTTTCTTACTTCTTTCTTACTTCTTTCTTACTACTTTCTTACTTCTTTCTTACTTCTATCTTACTTCTTTCTTTTTCTTTCTTTCTTATTTCTTACTTCTTTCTTACTTACTTCTTTCTTACTTCTTTCTTACTTTTTTCTTACTTCTTTCTTACTTTTTTCTTACTTCTTTCTTACTTCTTTCTAACTTCTTTTTTCTTCTTTCTTTCTTCTTTCTTCCTTCTTTCTTTCTTACTTCTTTCTTACTTCTTACTTTCTTACTTCTTTCGTACTTCTTTCGTACTTCTTTCTTTCTTACTTCTTTCTTACTTCTTCCTTACTTGTTTCTTCTTTCTTTCTTCTTTCTTACTTCATTCTTACTTCTTTCTTTCTTCTTTCTGACTTCTTTCTTACTTCTATCTTCTTTCTTACTTCTTTCTTACTTCTTCTTACTTCTTTCTAACTTCTTTTTTCTCCTTTCTTTCTTCTTTCTTTCTTCTTTCTTTCTTACTTCTTTCTTACTTCTTTCTTAGTTCTTTCTTACTTCTTTCCTACTTCTTTCTTACTTCTTTCTTCTTTCTTTCTTACTTCTTTCTTACTTCTTTCTTACTTCTTTCTTTCTTACTTCTTTCTTACTTCTTTCTTACTTCTTTCTTACATCTTTCTTACTTCTTTCTTACTTCTTTCCTACTTCTTTCTTACTTCTTTCTTCTTTCTTTCTTACTTCTTTCTTACTTCTTTCTTACTTCTTCCTTACTTCTTTCTTTTTTCTTTCTTACTTCTTTCTTTCTTCTTTATTACTTCTTTCTTACTTCTTTCTTACATCTTTCTTACTTCTTTCTGACTTCTTTCTTACTTCTTTCTTCTTTCTTTCTTACTTCTTTCTTACTTCTTTATTTCTTCTTACTTTCCTGTTCTTACTTCTTTCTTTCTTACTTATTTCTTACTTCTTTCTTACATCTTTCTTACTTCTTTCCTACTTCTTTCTTACTTCATTCTTCTTTCTTTCTTACTTCTTTCTTACTTCTTTCTTACTTCTTTCTTACTTCTTTCTTTCTTACTTCTTTCTTACTTCTATCTTACTTCTTTCTTTTTCTTTCTTTCTTATTTCTTACTTCTTTCTTACTTACTTCTTTCTTACTTCTTTCTTACTTTTTTCTTACTTCTTTCTTACTTTCTTCTTACTTCTTTCTTACTTCTTTCTAATTTCTTTTTTCTTCTTTCTTTCTTCTTTCTTTCTTCTTTCTTTCTTACTTCTTTCTTACTTCTTTCTTACTTCTTTCTTTCTTACATCTTTCGTACTTCTTTCGTACTTCTTTCTTTCTTACTTCTTTCTTACTTCTTTCTTACTTCTTTCTTACTTCTTTCTTACTTCTTTCTTACTTCTTTCTTACTTCTTTCTTACTTCTTTCTTACTTCTTTCTTTCTTCTTTCTGACTTCTTTCTTACTTCTATCTTCTTTCTTACTTCTTTCTTACTTCTTCTTACTTCTTTCTAACTTCTTTTTTCTCCTTTCTTTCTTCTTTCTTTCTTCTTTCTTTCTTACTTCTTTCTTACTTCTTTCTTACTTCTTTCTTTCTTAATTCTTTCGTACCTCTTTCTTACTTCTTTCTTTCTTACTTCTTTCTTACTTCTTTCTTACTTCTTTCTTACTTCTTTCCTACTTCTTTCTTACTTCTTTCTTCTGTCTTTCTTACTTCTTTCTTACTTCTTTCTTACTTCTTTCCTTCTTCTTACTTTCTTCTTTCTTACTTCTTTCTTTCTTACTTCTTTCTTTCTTCTTTCTTACTTTTTCTTACTTCTAACTACTTTCTTACGACTTTCTTACTTCTTTCTTACTTCTCTCTAACTTCTTTCTTTCTTCCTTCTTCCTTCTTTTTTTCTTCTTTCTTTCTTCTTTCTTACTTCTTTCTTTCTTACTTCTTTCTTATTTCTTTCTTACTTCTTTCTAAATTCTTTCTTACTTCTTTCTCACTTCTTTCTTACTTCTTTCTAACTTCTTTCTTTCTTCTTTCTTTCTTCTTTTTTATTTCTTTCTTCTTTCTTACTCCTTTCTTTCTTACTTCTTTCTTACTTCATTCTTACTTCTTTCTTACTTCTTTCTTACTTCTTTCTTACTTCTTTCTAACTTCTTTTTTCTCCTTTCTTTCTTCTTTCTTTCTTTTTTCTTTCTTACTTCTTTCTTACTTCTTTCTTTCTTAATTCTTTCGTACTTCTTTCTTACTTCTTTCTTTCTTACTTCTTTCTTACTTCTTTCTTACTTCTTTCTTACTTCTTTATTTCTTCTTACTTTCTTGTTCTTACTTCTTTCTTTCTTACTTCTTTCTTACTTCTTTCTTACTTCTTTCTTACTTCTTTCTAACTTCTTTTTTCTTCTTTCTTTCTTCTTTCTTTCTTCTTTCTTTCTTACTTCTTTCTTACTTCTTTCTTACTTCTTTCTTTCTTAATTCTTTCGTACTTCTTTCTTACTTCTTTCTTTCTTACTTCTTTCTTACTTCTTTCTTACTTCTTTCTTACTTCTTTCTTACTTCTTTCCTACTTCTTTCTTACTTCTTTCTTACTTCTTTCTTACTTCTTTCTTACTTCTTTCTTACTTCTTTCTTACTTCTTTCTTTCTTACTTCTTTCGTACTTCTTTCGTACTTCTTTCTTTCTTACTTCTTTCTTACTTCTTTCTTACTTCTTTCTTACTTCTTTCTTACTTGTTTCTTACTTCTTTCTTACTTCTTTCTTCTTTCTTTCTTACTTCTTTCTTACTCCTTACTTACTTCTTTCTTACTTCTTTCTTACTTCTTTATGACTTCTTTCTTACTTCTTTCTTCTTTCTTACTTCTTTCTTACTTCTTTCTTACTTCTTTCTAACTTCTTTCTTTCTTCTTTCTTTCTTCTTTCTTTCTTACTTCTTTGTTACTTCTTTCTTACTTCTTTCTTTCTTACTTCTTTCTTAATTTTTTTACTTCATCTCTTACTTCTTTCTAACTTCTTTCTTTCTTCTTTCTTTCTTCTTTCATTCTTACTTCTTTCTTACTTCTTTCTTACTTCTTTCTTACTTCTTGCTAACTTCTTTTTTCTCCTTTCTTTCTTCTTTCTTTCTTTTTTCTTTCTTACTTCTTTCTTACTTCTTTCTTTCTTAATTCTTTCGTACTTCTTTCTTACTTCTTTCTTTCTTACTTCTTTCTTACTTCTTTCTTACTTCTTTCTTACTTCTTTATTTCTTCTTACTTTCTTATTCTTCCTTCTTTCTTTCTTACTTCTTTCTTACTTCTTTCTTACTTCTTTCTTACTTCTTTCTTACTTCTTTCCTACTTCTTTCTTACTTCTTTCTTCTGTCTTTCTTACTTCTTTCTTACTTCTTTCTTACTTCTTTCCTTCTTCTTACTTTCTTCTTTCTTACTTCTTTCTTTCTTACTTCTTTCTTTCTTCTTTCTTACTTTTTCTTACTTCTAACTACTTTCTTACGACTTTCTTACTTCTTTCTTACTTCTCTCTAACTTCTTTCTTTCTTCCTTCTTCCTTCTTTTTTTCTTCTTTCTTTCTTCTTTCTTACTTCTTTCTTTCTTACTTCTTTCTTATTTCTTTCTTACTTCTTTCTAAATTCTTTCTTACTTCTTTCTCACTTCTTTCTTACTTCTTTCTAACTTCTTTCTTTCTTCTTTCTTTCTTCTTTTTTATTTCTTTCTTCTTTCTTACTCCTTTCTTTCTTACTTCTTTCTTACTTCATTCTTACTTCTTTCTTACTTCTTTCTTACTTCTTTCTTACTTCTTTCTTACTTCTTTCTAACTTCTTTTTTCTCCTTTCTTTCTTCTTTCTTTCTTTTTTCTTTCTTACTTCTTTCTTACTTCTTTCTTTCTTAATTCTTTCGTACTTCTTTCTTACTTCTTTCTTTCTTACTTCTTTCTTACTTCTTTCTTACTTCTTTCTTACTTCTTTATTTCTTCTTACTTTCTTGTTCTTACTTCTTTCTTTCTTACTTCTTTCTTACTTCTTTCTTACTTCTTTCTTACTTCTTTCTAACTTCTTTTTTCTTCTTTCTTTCTTCTTTCTTTCTTCTTTCTTTCTTACTTCTTTCTTACTTCTTTCTTACTTCTTTCTTTCTTAATTCTTTCGTACTTCTTTCTTACTTCTTTCTTTCTTACTTCTTTCTTACTTCTTTCTTACTTCTTTCTTACTTCTTTCTTACTTCTTTCCTACTTCTTTCTTACTTCTTTCTTACTTCTTTCTTACTTCTTTCTTACTTCTTTCTTACTTCTTTCTTACTTCTTTCTTTCTTACTTCTTTCGTACTTCTTTCGTACTTCTTTCTTTCTTACTTCTTTCTTACTTCTTTCTTACTTCTTTCTTACTTCTTTCTTACTTGTTTCTTACTTCTTTCTTACTTCTTTCTTCTTTCTTTCTTACTTCTTTCTTACTTCTTTCTTACTTCTTTCTAACTTCTTTCTTTCTTCTTTCTTTCTTCTTTCTTTCTTACTTCTTTGTTACTTCTTTCTTACTTCTTTCTTTCTTACTTCTTTCTTAATTTTTTTACTTCATCTCTTACTTCTTTCTAACTTCTTTCTTTCTTCTTTCTTTCTTCTTTCATTCTTACTTCTTTCTTACTTCTTTCTTACTTCTTTCTTACTTCTTTCTAACTTCTTTTTTCTCCTTTCTTTCTTCTTTCTTTCTTTTTTCTTTCTTACTTCTTTCTTACTTCTTTCTTTCTTAATTCTTTCGTACTTCTTTCTTACTTCTTTCTTTCTTAATTCTTTCTTACTTCTTTCTTACTTCTTTCTTACTTCTTTATTTCTTCTTACTTTCTTATTCTTCCTTCTTTCTTTCTTACTTCTTTCTTACTTCTTTCTTACTTCTTCCTTACTTCTTTCTTACTTCTTTCTAACTTCTTTTTTCTTCTTTCTTTCTTCTTTCTTTCTTCTTTCTTTCTTACTTCTTTCTTACTTCTTTCTTTCTTAATTCTTTCGTACGTCTTTCTTAATTCTTTCTTTCTTACTTCTTTCTTACTTCTTTCTTACTTCTTTCTTACTTCTTTCTTACTTCTTTCCTACTTCTTTCTTACTTCTTTCTTACTTCTTTCTTACTTCTTTCTTACTTCTTTCTTACTTCTTTCTTACTTCTTTCTTTCTTACTTCTTTCGTACTTCTTTCTTTCTTACTTCTTTCTTACTTCTTTCTTACTTCTTTCTTACTTCTTTCTTACTTCTTTCTTACTTCTTTCTTACTTCTTTCTTACTTCTTTCTTACTTCTTTCTTCTTTCTTTCTTACTTCTTTCTTACTCCTTACTTACTTCTTTCTTACTTCTTTCTTACTTCTTTATGACTTCTTTCTTACTTCTTTCTTCTTTCTTACTTCTTTCTTACTTCTTTCTTACTTCTTTCTAACTTCTTTCTTTCTTCTTTCTTTCTTTTTTCTTTCTTACTTCTTTGTTACGTCTTACTTACTTCTTTCTTTCTTACTTCTTTCTTAATTTTTTTACTTCATCTCTTACTTCTTTCTAACTTCTTTCTTTCTTCTTTCTTTCTTCTTTCATTCTTACTTCTTTCTTACTTCTTTCTTACTTCTTTCTAACTTCTTTTTTCTCCTTTCTTTCTTCTTTCTTTCTTTTTTCTTTCTTACTTCTTTCTTACCTCTTTCTTTCTTAATTCTTTCGTACTTCTTTCTTACTTCTTTCTTTCTTACTTCTTTCTTACTTCTTTCTTACTTCTTTCTTACTTCTTTATTTCTTCTTACTTTCTTGTTCTTCCTTCTTTCTTTCTTACTTCTTTCTTACTTCTTTCTTACTTCTTTCTTACTTCTTTCTTCTTTCTAACTTCTTTTTTCTTCTTTCTTTCTTCTTTCTTTCTTCTTTCTTTCTTACTTCTTTCTTACTTCTTTCTTACTTCTTTCTTTCTTAATTCTTTCGTACTTCTTTCTTAATTCTTTCTTTCTTACTTCTTTCTTACTTCTTTCTTACTTCTTTCTTACTTCTTTCTTACTTCTTTCCTACTTCTTTCTTACTTCTTTCTTACTTCTTTCTTACTTCTTTCTTACTTCTTTCTTACTTCTTTCTTACTTCTTTCTTTCTTACTTCTTTCGTACTTCTTTCGTACTTCTTTCTTTCTTACTTCTTTCTTACTTCTTTCTTACTTCTTTCTTACTTCTTTCTTACTTCTTTCTTCTTTCTTTCTTACTTCTTTCTTACTCCTTACTTACTTCTTTCTTACTTCTTTCTTACCTCTTTATGACTTCTTTCTTGCTTCTTTCTTCTTTCTTACTTCTTTCTTACTTCTTTCTTTCTTACTTCTTTCTTACTGCTTTCGTACTTCTTTCTTACTTCTTTCTTCTTTCTTTCTTACTTCTTTCTTACTTCTTTCTTACTTCTTTCTTTCTTACTTCTTTCTTACTTCTTTCTTACTTCTTTCTTACTTCTTTATTTCTTCTTACTTTCTTGTTGTTCCTTCTTTCTTTCTTACTTCTTTCTTACTTCTTTCTTACTTCTTTCTTACTTCTTTCTTACTTCTTTCTAACTTCTTTTTTCTTCTTTCTTTCTTCTTTCTTTCTTCTTTCTTTCTTACTTCTTTCTTACTTCTTTCTTACTTCTTTCTTTCTTAATTCTTTTGTACTTCTTTCTTAATTCTTTCTTTCTTACTTCTTTCTTACTTCTTTCTTACTTCTTTCTTACTTCTTTCTTACTTCTTTCCTACTTCTTTCTTACTTCTTTCTTACTTCTTTCTTACTTCTTTCTTACTTCTTTCTTACTTCTTTCTTACTTCTTTCTTTCTTACTTCTTTCGTACTTCTTTCGTACTTCTTTCTTTCTTACTTATTTCTTACTTCTTTTTTACTTCTTTCTTACTTCTTTCTTACTTCTTTCTTACTTCTTTCTTACTTCTTTCTTCTTTCTTTCTTACTTCTTTCTTACTCCTTACTTACTTCTTTCTTACTTCTTTCTTACTTCTTTATGACTTCTTTCTTGCTTCTTTCTTCTTTCTTACTTCTTTCTTACTTCTTTCTAACTTCTTTCTTTCTTCTTTCTTTCTTCTTTCTTTCTTACTTCTTTTTTACGTCTTTCTTACTTCTTTCTTAATTTTTTTACTTCATCTCTTACTTCTTTCTAACTTCTTTCTTTCTTCTTTCTTTCTTCTTTCATTCTTACTTCTTTCTTACTTCTTTCTTACTTCTTTCTTTCTTACTTCTTTCTTACTTCTTTCGTACTTCTTTCTTACTTCTTTCTTCTTTCTTTCTTACTTCTTTCTTACTTCTTTCTTACTTCTTTCTTACTTCTTTCTTTCTTCTTTCTTAATTCTTTCTTTCTTATTTCTTACTTCTTTCTTTCTTTCTTCTTTCTTTCTTTCTTTCTACTTTCTTTCTTCTTTCTTTCTTCTCTCTTTCTTTCTTCTTTCTTTCTTCTTTCTTTCTTCTTTCTTTCTTCTTTCTTTCTTCTTTATTTCTTCTTTCTTAGTTTCTTAGTTCTTTCCTCTTTCTTTCTTCTTTCTTTCTTGTTTCTTCTTTCATTCTTCTTTCTTTCTTTCTTTCTTCTTTATTTCTTTCTCTCTACTTTCTTTCTTCTTTCTTTCTTCTGTCTTTCTTTAGTCTTTCTTTCTTCTTTCTTTCTTCTTTTTTTCTTCTTTCTTTCTTTCTTCTTTCTTTATCTTTCTTACTTCTTTCTTTCTTACTTCTTTCTTACGTCTTTCTTACTTCTTTCTTACTTCTTTCTAACTTCTTTCTTACTTCTTTCTTACTTCTTTCTATCTTCTTTCTTACTTCTTTCTTACTTCTTTCTAACTTCTTTCTTTCTTCTTTCTTTCTTCTTTCTTACTTCTTTCTTTCTTCTTTCTTACTTCTTTCTTTCTTACTTATTTCTTCTTTCTTTCTTATTTCTTACTTCTTTCTTTCTTACTTCTTTCTTACTTCTTTCTTACTTCTTTCTTACTTCTTTCTTACTTCTTTCTTACTTCTTTCTTACTTCTTTCTTATTTCTTTCTAACTTCTTTTTTCTCTTTTCTTTAATCTTTCTTTCTTCTTTCTTTCTTAATTCTTTCGTACTTCTTTCTTACTTCTTTCTTACTTCTTTCTTACTTCTTTCTTACTTCTTTCCTACTTCTTTCTTACTTCTTTCTTCTTTCTTTCTTACTTCTTTCTTACTTCATTCTTGCTTCTTTCTTTCTTCTTTCTTACTTCATTCTTTCTTCTTTCTGACTTCTTTCTTACTTCTTTCTGACATCTTTCTTACTTCTTTCTTCTTTCTTTCTTACTTCTTTCTTACTTCTATCTTACTTCTTTCTTATTTCTTTCTTACTTCTTTCTAACTTCTTTCTTACTTCTTTCTCACTTCTTTCTTACTTCTTTCTAACTTCTTTCTTTCTTCTTTCTTTCTTCTTTTTTATTTCTTTCTTCTTTCTTACTCCTTTCTTTCTTACTTCTTTCTTACTTCTTTCTTACTTCTTGCTTACTTCTTTCTTACTTCTTTCTTACTTCTTTCTTACTTCTTTCTTACTTCTTTCTTACTTCTTTCTTACTTCTTTCTAACTTCTTTTTTCTCCTTTCTTTCTTCTTTCTTTCATCTTTCTTTCTTACTTCTTTCTTACTTCTTTCTTTCTTAATTCTTTCGTACTTCTTTCTTACTTCTTTCTTTCTTACTTCTTTCTTACTTCTTTCTTACTTCTTTCTTACTTCTTTCTTACTTCTTTCCTACTTCTTTCTTACTTCTTTCTTCTTTCTTTCTTACTTCTTTCTTACTTCTTTCTTACTTCTTTCTTACTTCTTTCTTTTTTCTTTCTTACTTCTTTCTTTCTTCTTTATTACTTCTTTCTTACTTCTTTCTTACCTCTTTCTTACTTCTTTCTGACTTCTTTCTTACTTCTTTCTTCTTTCTTTCTTACTTCTTTCTTACTTCTTTATTTCTTCTTACTTTCTTCGTTCTTACTTCTTTCTTTCTTACTTCTTTCTTACTTCTTTCTTACTTCTTTCTTACTTCTTTCTAACTTCTTTTTTCTTCTTTCTTTCTTCTTTCTTTCTTCTTTCTTTCTTACTTCTTTCTTACTTCTTTCTTACTTCTTTCTTTCTTAATTCTTTCGTACTTCTTTCTTACTATTTTCTTTCTTACTTCTTTCTTACTTCTTTCTTACTTCTTTCTTACTTCTTTCTTGCATCTTTCCTACTTTTTCTTACTTCTTTCTTCTTTCTTTCTTACTTCTTTCTAACTTCTTTCTTTCTTCTTTCTTTCTTCTTTCTTTCTTACTTCTTTGTTACTTCTTTCTTACTTCTTTCTTTCTTACTTCTTTCTTAATTTTTTTACTTCATCTCTTACTTCTTTCTAACTTCTTTCTTTCTTCTTTCTTCCTTCTTTCATTCTTACTTCTTTCTTACTTCTTATTTACTTCTTTCTTACTTCTTTCTAACTTCTTTTTTCTCCTTTCTTTCTTCTTTCTTTCTTTTTTCTTTCTTACTTATTTCTTACTTCTTTCTTTCTTAATTCTTTCGTACTTCTTTCTTACTTCTTTCTTTCTTACTTCTTTCTTACTTCCTTCTTATTTCTTTCTTACTTCTTTATTTCTTCTTACTTTCTTGTTCTTACTTCTTTCTTTCTTACTTCTTTCTTACTTCTTTCTTACTTCTTACTTACTTCTTTCTAACTTCTTTTTTCTTCTTTCTTTCTTCTTTCTTTCTTCTTTCTTTCTTACTTCTTTCTTACTTCTTTCTTCTTTCTTTCTTAATTCTTTCGTACTTCTTTCTTAATTCTTTCTTTCTTACTTCTTTCTTACTTCTTTCTTACTTCTTTCTTACTTCTTTCTTACTTCTTTCCTACTTCTTTCTTACTTCTTTCTTACTTATTTCTTACTTCTTTCTTACTTCTTTCTTACTTCTTTCTTTCTTACTTCTTTCGTACTTCTTTCGTACTTCTTTCTTTCTTACTTCTTTCTTACTACTTTCTTACTTCTTTCTTACTTCTTTCTTACTTCTTTCTTACTTCTTTCTTACTTCTTTCTTCTTTCTTTCTTACTTCTTTCTTACTCCTTACTTACTTCTTTCTTACTTCTTTCTTACTTCTTTATGACTTCTTTCTTACTTCTTTCTTCTTTCTTACTTCTTTCTTACTTCTTTCTTACTTCTTTCTAACTTCTTTCTTTCTTCTTTATTTCTTCTTTCTTTCTTACTTCTTTGTTACGTCTTTCTTACTTCTTTCTTACTTCTTTCTTTCTTCTTTCTTAATTCTTTCTTTCTTATTTCTTACTTCTTTCTTTCTTTCTTCTTTCTTTCTTTCTTTCTACTTTCTTTCTTCTTTCTTTCTTCTCTCTTTCTTTCTTCTTTCTTTCTTCTTTCTTTCTTCTTTCTTTCTTCTTTCTTTCTTCTTTCTTTCTTCTTTCTTCGTTTCTTATTTCTTTCCTCTTTCTTTCTTCTTTCTTTCTTGTTTCTTCTTTCATTCTTCTTTCTTTCTTTCTTCTTTATTTCTTTCTCTCTACTTTCTTTCCTCTTTCTTTCTTCTGTCTTTCTTTAGTCTTTCTTTCTTCTTTCTTTCTTCTTTTTTTCTTCTTTCTTACTTCTTTCTTTCTTCTTTCTTACTTCTTTCTTTCTTACTTATTTCTTCTTTCTTTCTTATTTCTTACTTCTTTCTTTCTTACTTCTTTCTTACTTCTTTCTTACTTCTTTCTTTCTTCTTTCTTTCTTCTTTCTTACTTCTTTCTTTCTTACCTCTTTCTTACTTCTTTCTTACTTCTTTCTTACTTCTTTCTTACTTCTTTCTTACTTCTTTCTTATTTCTTTCTAACTTCTTTTTTCTCCTTTCTTTAATCTTTCTTTCTTCTTTCTTTCTTAATTCTTTCGTACTTCTTTCTTACTTCTTTCTTACTTCTTTCTTACTTCTTTCTTACTTCTTTCCTACTTCTTTCTTACTTCTTTCTTACTTCTTTCTTACTTCTTTCTTACTTCTTTCCTACTTCTTTCTTACTTCTTTCTTCTTTCTTTCTTACTTCTTTCTTACTTCTTTCTTACTTCTTTCTTACTTCTTTCTTTTTTCTTTCTTACTTCTTTCTTTCTTCTTTATTACTTCTTTCTTACTTCTTTCTTACCTCTTTCTTACTTCTTTCTGACTTCTTTCTTACTTCTTTCTTCTTTCTTTCTTACTTCTTTCTTACTTCTTTATTTCTTCTTACTTTCTTCGTTCTTACTTCTTTCTTTCTTACTTCTTTCTTACTTCTTTCTTACTTCTTTCTTACTTCTTTCTAACTTCTTTTTTCTTCTTTCTTTCTTCTTTCTTTCTTCTTTCTTTCTTACTTCTTTCTTACTTCTTTCTTACTTCTTTCTTTCTTAATTCTTTCGTACTTCTTTCTTACTATTTTCTTTCTTACTTCTTTCTTACTTCTTTCTTACTTCTTTCTTACTTCTTTCTTGCTTCTTTCCTACTTTTTCTTACTTCTTTCTTCTTTCTTTCTTACTTCTTTCTAACTTCTTTCTTTCTTCTTTCTTTCTTCTTTCTTTCTTACTTCTTTGTTACTTCTTTCTTACTTCTTTCTTTCTTACTTCTTTCTTAATTTTTTTACTTCATCTCTTACTTCTTTCTAACTTCTTTCTTTCTTCTTTCTTCCTTCTTTCATTCTTACTTCTTTCTTACTTCTTATTTACTTCTTTCTTACTTCTTTCTAACTTCTTTTTTCTCCTTTCTTTCTTCTTTCTTTCTTTTTTCTTTCTTACTTATTTCTTACTTCTTTCTGTCTTAATTCTTTCGTACTTCTTTCTTACTTCTTTCTTTCTTACTTCTTTCTTACTTCCTTCTTATTTCTTTCTTACTTCTTTATTTCTTCTTACTTTCTTGTTCTTACTTCTTTCTTTCTTACTTCTTTCTTACTTCTTTCTTACTTCTTACTTACTTCTTTCTAACTTCTTTTTTCTTCTTTCTTTCTTCTTTCTTTCTTCTTTCTTTCTTACTTCTTTCTTACTTCTTTCTTCTTTCTTTCTTAATTCTTTCGTACTTCTTTCTTAATTCTTTCTTTCTTACTTCTTTCTTACTTCTTTCTTACTTCTTTCTTACTTCTTTCTTACTTCTTTCCTACTTCTATCTTACTTCTTTCTTACTTATTTCTTACTTCTTTCTTACTTCTTTCTTACTTCTTTCTTTCTTACTTCTTTCGTACTTCTTTCGTACTTCTTTCTTTCTTACTTCTTTCTTACTACTTTCTTACTTCTTTCTTACTTCTTTCTTACTTCTTTCTTACTTCTTTCTTACTTCTTTCTTCTTTCTTTCTTACTTCTTTCTTACTCCTTACTTACTTCTTTCTTACTTCTTTCTTACTTCTTTATGACTTCTTTCTTACTTCTTTCTTCTTTCTTACTTCTTTCTTACTTCTTTCTTACTTCTTTCTAACTTCTTTCTTTCTTCTTTCTTTCTTCTTTCTTTCTTACTTCTTTGTTACGTCTTTCTTACTTCTTTCTTACTTCTTTCTTTCTTCTTTCTTAATTCTTTCTTTCTTATTTCTTACTTCTTTCTTTCTTTCTTCTTTCTTTCTTTCTTTCTACTTTCTTTCTTCTTTCTTTCTTCTCTCTTTCTTTCTTCTTTCTTTCTTCTTTCTTTCTTCTTTCTTTCTTCTTTCTTTCTTCTTTCTTTCTTCTTTCTTCGTTTCTTATTTCTTTCCTCTTTCTTTCTTCTTTCTTTCTTGTTTCTTCTTTCATTCTTCTTTCTTTCTTTCTTCTTTATTTCTTTCTCTCTACTTTCTTTCCTCTTTCTTTCTTCTGTCTTTCTTTAGTCTTTCTTTCTTCTTTCTTTCTTCTTTTTTTCTTCTTTCTTACTTCTTTCTTTCTTCTTTCTTACTTCTTTCTTTCTTACTTATTTCTTCTTTCTTTCTTATTTCTTACTTCTTTCTTTCTTACCTCTTTCTTACTTCTTTCTTACTTCTTTCTTACTTCTTTCTTACTTCTTTCTTACTTCTTTCTTATTTCTTTCTAACTTCTTTTTTCTCCTTTCTTTAATCTTTCTTTCTTCTTTCTTTCTTAATTCTTTCGTACTTCTTTCTTACTTCTTTCTTACTTCTTTCTTACTTCTTTCTTACTTCTTTCCTACTTCTTTCTTACTTCTTTCTTCTTTCTTTCTTACTTCTTTCTTACTTCTTTCCTACTTCTTTCTTTCTTCTTTCTTACTTCTTTCTTTCTTCTTTCTGACTTCTTTCTTACTTCTTTCTGACATCTTTCTTACTTCTTTCTTCTTTCTTTCTTACTTCTTTCTTACTTCTATCTTACTTCTTTCTTACTTCTTTCTTACTTCTTTCTAACTTATTTTTTCTCCTTACTTTCTTCTTTCTTTCTTCTTTCTTTCTTACTTCTTTCTTACTTCTTTCTTACTTCTTTCTTATTTCTTTCTTACTTCTTTCTAAATTCTTTCTTACTTCTTTCTCACTTCTTTCTTACTTCTTTCTAACTTCTTTCTTTCTTCTTTCTTTCTTCTTTTTTATTTCTTTCTTCTTTCTTACTCCTTTCTTTCTTACTTCTTTCTTACTTCTTTCTTACTTCTTTCTTACTTCTTTCTTACTTCTTTCTTACTTCTTTCTAACTTCTTTTTTCTCCTTTCTTTCTTCTTTCTTTCATCTTTCTTTCTTACTTCTTTCTTACTTCTTTCTTTCTTAATTCTTTCGTACTTCTTTCTTACTTCTTTCTTTCTTACTTCTTTCTTACTTCTTTCTTCTTTCTTTCTTACTTCTTTCTTACTTCTTTCTTACTTCTTTCTTACTTCTTTCTTTTTTCTTTCTTACTTCTTTCTTTCTTCTTTATTGCTTCTTTCTTACTTCTTTCTTACCTCTTTCTTACTTCTTTCTTACTTCTTTCTTACTTCTTTCTTCTTTCTTTCTTACTTCTTTCTTACTTCTTTATTTCTTCTTACTTTCTTCGTTCTTACTTCTTTCTTTCTTACTTCTTTCTTACTTCTTTCTTACTTCTTTCTAACTTCTTTTTTCTTCTTTCTTTCTTCTTTCTTTCTTCTTTCTTTCTTACTTCTTTCTTACTTCTTTCTTACTTATTTCTTTCTTAATTCTTTCGTACTTCTTTCTTACTGTTTTCTTTCTTACTTCTTTCTTACTTCTTTCTTACTTCTTTCTTACTTCTTTCTTGCTTCTTTCCTACTTCTTTCTTACTTCTTTCTTCTTTCTTTCTTACTTCTTTCTTACTTCTTTCTTACTTCTTTCTTACTTCTTTCTTTCTTCTTTCTTACTCCTTTCTTTCTTACTTCTTTCTTACTTCTTTCTTACTTCTTTCTGACTTCTTTCTTACTTCTTTCTTCTTTCCTCTTACTTATTTCTTACTTCTTTCTTACTTCTTTCTTACTTCTTTCTTATTTCTTTCTTACTTCTTTCTTTTTCTTTCTTTCTTATTTCTTACTTCTTTCTTACTTACTTCTTTCTTACTTCTTTCTTACTTTTTTCTTACTTCTTTCTTACTTCTTTCTTTCTTCTTTCTTACTTCTTTCTAAATTCTTTTTTCTTCTTTCTTTCTTCTTTATTTCTTCTTTCTTTCTTACTTCTTTCTTACTTCTTACTTTCTTACTTCTTTCGTACTTCTTTCGTACTTCTTTCTTTCTTACTTCTTTCTTACTTCTTCCTTACTTGTTTCTTCTTTCTTTCTTCTTTCTTACTTCATTCTTACTTCTTTCTTTCTTCTTTCTGACTTCTTTCTTACTTCTATCTTCTTTCTTACTTCTTTCTTACTTCTTCTTACTTCTTTCTAACTTCTTTTTTCTCCTTTCTTTCTTCTTTCTTTCTTCTTTCTTTCTTACTTCTTTCTTACTTCTTTCTTAGTTCTTTCTTACTTCTTTCCTACTTCTTTCTTACTTCTTTCTTCTTTCTTTCTTACTTCTTTCTTACTTCTTTCTTACTTCTTTCTTTCTTACTTCTTTCTTACTTCTTTCTTACTTCTTTCTTACATCTTTCTTACTTCTTTCTTACTTCTTTCCTACTTCTTTCTTACTTCTTTCTTCTTTCTTTCTTACTTCTTTCTTACTTCTTTCTTACTTCTTCCTTACTTCTTTCTTTTTTCTTTCTTACTTCTTTCTTTCTTCTTTATTACTTCTTTCTTACTTCTTTCTTACATCTTTCTTACTTCTTTCTGACTTCTTTCTTACTTCTTTCTTCTTTCTTTCTTACTTCTTTCTTACTTCTTTATTTCTTCTTACTTTCCTGTTCTTACTTCTTTCTTTCTTACTTATTTCTTACTTCTTTCTTACATCTTTCTTACTTCTTTCCTACTTCTTTCTTACTTCATTCTTCTTTCTTTCTTACTTCTTTCTTACTTCTTTCTTACTTCTTTCTTACTTCTTTCTTTCTTACTTCTTTCTTACTTCTATCTTACTTCTTTCTTTTTCTTTCTTTCTTATTTCTTACTTCTTTCTTACTTACTTCTTTCTTACTTCTTTCTTACTTTTTTCTTACTTCTTTCTTACTTTCTTCTTACTTCTTTCTTACTTCTTTCTAATTTCTTTTTTCTTCTTTCTTTCTTCTTTCTTTCTTCTTTCTTTCTTACTTCTTTCTTACTTCTTTCTTACTTCTTTCTTTCTTACATCTTTCGTACTTCTTTCGTACTTCTTTCTTTCTTACTTCTTTCTTACTTCTTTCTTACTTCTTTCTTACTTCTTTCTTACTTCTTTCTTACTTCTTTCTTACTTCTTTCTTACTTCTTTCTTACTTTTTTCTTTCTTCTTTCTGACTTCTTTCTTACTTCTATCTTCTTTCTTACTTCTTTCTTACTTCTTCTTACTTCTTTCTAACTTCTTTTTTCTCCTTTCTTTCTTCTTTCTTTCTTCTTTCTTTCTTACTTCTTTCTTACTTCTTTCTTACTTCTTTCTTTCTTAATTCTTTCGTACCTCTTTCTTACTTCTTTCTTTCTTACTTCTTTCTTACTTCTTTCTTACTTCTTTCTTACTTCTTTCCTACTTCTTTCTTACTTCTTTCTTCTGTCTTTCTTACTTCTTTCTTACTTCTTTCTTACTTCTTTCCTTCTTCTTACTTTCTTCTTTCTTACTTCTTTCTTTCTTACTTCTTTCTTTCTTCTTTCTTACTTTTTCTTACTTCTAACTACTTTCTTACGACTTTCTTACTTCTTTCTTACTTCTCTCTAACTTCTTTCTTTCTTCCTTCTTCCTTCTTTTTTTCTTCTTTCTTTCTTCTTTCTTACTTCTTTCTTTCTTACTTCTTTCTTATTTCTTTCTTACTTCTTTCTAAATTCTTTCTTACTTCTTTCTCACTTCTTTCTTACTTCTTTCTAACTTCTTTCTTTCTTCTTTCTTTCTTCTTTTTTATTTCTTTCTTCTTTCTTACTCCTTTCTTTCTTACTTCTTTCTTACTTCATTCTTACTTCTTTCTTACTTCTTTCTTACTTCTTTCTTACTTCTTTCTAACTTCTTTTTTCTCCTTTCTTTCTTCTTTCTTTCTTTTTTCTTTCTTACTTCTTTCTTACTTCTTTCTTTCTTAATTCTTTCGTACTTCTTTCTTACTTCTTTCTTTCTTACTTCTTTCTTACTTCTTTCTTACTTCTTTCTTACTTCTTTATTTCTTCTTACTTTCTTGTTCTTACTTCTTTCTTTCTTACTTCTTTCTTACTTCTTTCTTACTTCTTTCTTACTTCTTTCTAACTTCTTTTTTCTTCTTTCTTTCTTCTTTCTTTCTTCTTTCTTTCTTACTTCTTTCTTACTTCTTTCTTACTTCTTTCTTTCTTAATTCTTTCGTACTTCTTTCTTACTTCTTTCTTTCTTACTTCTTTCTTACTTCTTTCTTACTTCTTTCTTACTTCTTTCTTACTTCTTTCCTACTTCTTTCTTACTTCTTTCTTACTTCTTTCTTACTTCTTTCTTACTTCTTTCTTACTTCTTTCTTACTTCTTTCTTTCTTACTTCTTTCGTAC